>NC_073228.2:101402803-101705833 GCF_029281585.2 Gorilla gorilla gorilla
TTCTTCTCTCTACTCATCAAAGTCATTCTCTGTCCAGCTTTGTTCTGTTGCTGGTGAGGAACTGCGATCCTTTCGAGGAGGAGAGGTGCTCTGCTTCTTAGAGTTTCCAATTTTTCTGCTCTGTTTTTTCTCCATCTTTGTGGTTTTATCTACTTTTTGTCTTTGATGATGGTGATGTACAGATGGGTCTTTGGTGTGGATGTCCTTTCTGTTTGTTAGTTTTCCTTCTGACAGACAGGGCCCTCAGCTGCAGGTCTGTTGGAGTTTGCTAGAGGTCCACTCCAGACCCTGTTTCCCTGGGTATCAGCAACAGCAGTGTCTGCAGAACAGCAGATTTTTGTGAACCGCGAATGCTGCTGTCTGATCCTTCCTCTGGAAGTTTTGTCTCAGAGGAGTACCTGGCCGTGTGAGGTGTCAGTCTGCCCCTACTGGGGAGTGCCTCACAGTTAGGCTGCTTGGGGGTCAGAGGTCAGGGGCCCACTTAAGGAGGCAGTCTGCCCGTTCTCAGATCTCCAGCTGCGTGCTGTGAGAACCACTGCTCTCTTCAAAGCTGTCAGAGAGGGACATTTAAGTCTGCAGAGGTTACTGCTGTCTTTTTGTTTGTCTGTGCCCTGCCCCCAGAGGTGGAGCCTACAGAGGCAGGCAGGCCTCCTTGAGCTGTGGTGGGCTCCACCCAGTTTGAGCTTCCCGGCTGCTTTGTTTACCTAAGCAAGCCTGGGCAATGGCGGGTGCCCCTCCCCTAGCCTCACTGCCGCCTTGCAGTTTGATCTCAGACTTCTGTGCTAGCAATCAGTGAGACTCCGTGGGCGTAGGACCCTCCGAGGGAGGTGCAGGATATAATCTCCTGGTGTGCCATTTTTTAAGCCCATTGGAAAAGCGCAGTAATAGGGTTGGAGTGACCTGATTTTCCAGGTGCTGTCTATCACCCCTTTCTTTGACTAGGAAAGGGAACTCCCTGACCCCTTGCACTTCCTGAGTGAGGCAATGCCTTGCCCTGCTTCGGCTCGCGCACAGTGCGCTGCACCCACTGTCCTGCAGCCACTGTCTGGCACTCCCTAGTGAGATGAACCCGGTACCTCAGATGGAAATGCAGAAATCACCTGTCTTCTGCGTCGCTCATGCTGGGAGCTGTAGACCGGAGCTGTTCCTATTTGGCCATCTTGGCTCGGGACTCTTTTTTTTTTTTAATTCCAAGGATGTTTTTTATAGAGGAGGCTTAAATTTAAAGAAGTATATAGAGTGAATTGGTTTGGATTGGAATGATTGAAGGGGAGCATCTGCAAAACAGCCCTGAGATGATGGATATGATTGGAAACATTGAAAGAAGGGCAGAGGATCAGGAGAAATGATGCTTAACGTGTGCCATTCAGATCAGGGAAATTGAAAAAAGAGATAAAAACCCCAAACCAAGAGGAAAACATATTGGATTTTTACTATGCCTAGAGAACAAGGGTTTATTGGCTAAGTTAATGGATCAAATAATGATATGGATGTTGTGCTAATTTTCTTGGGCTACCATAAGAATGTACCACAGACTGGGTAGCTTAAATAATAGAAATGTATTTCCTCACAGTTGTAGAGACTAGAAATCCAAGATGAAGAAATTAGCAGAGTTGATTTCTTCTGAGGGCCTCTCTCTTTGTCTTGTAGATGGTATCTTCTCCCTCTTTCTTCACATGACCTTTCCTCTTTGTGTGTCCGTGTTCTAATTTTTTTTTTATATGGACACCATTCATGCTGGATTAGGGCCCACCCTAATGACCTCATTTTACCTTGATCATTTCTTTAGCACCGAAATAGTCACGTAATAGCTCCTAATATAGTCACGTTATCAACATATGAATTCTGGGGAGACACCATTCAGCCCAGAACCGATATGTTCACTTCAAGTTTTCTATGAACCTAGACTAATATCGTGGCTATGGGAATAGAAGGTAATAGAGTAGCCAATACGAAGAAGAATCATTAAGGTTAATCATTTAGAATGCAAGGTAGATACTTTTTTTTTTTTAAACTTTGTGATGAGAAAAAGGAGCTATAGGACAGGACATTGTTTTGAATAGGAAGATGTATTTGAAACTGTTAATTTTAAGGCAGGACTTGACAATATTTTATGGGTAAATGATATTGGAGGCCTACAGAAATGGATCTAGGTCAGGCCTAAACCCAGTCTCCTGAGAGATGTTGTCTTGTTTCTTCTAGTCTCACAGTGAACATTCAGGAATGTGCTGGAGTTGCTTTACAACAGCCACTAGCCTGAAAGAGCAAATAAGGACATAGAGAAGAATCACATGAATTTTCTTGTGAGTGCTGAAGATGGCAAGGCTGAGCCTTTCTCCTTTGGTGGAAACCTTTCTTGTAGTATTTGTTTTCCTGGGTACTTGCGGGCATGAGAAGCCTATTCCTTTGTCTAGGAATATGCTGTATTGATTCTTGTTTTATGTAGCTGTCTCTTTAAGTTTTTGTTTTCTTTGCTAGTTAAAAGATTTTGTTTGTTAAGTTTGTGTATTGGCATATTTTAATCAACATCTTACAATTCCATGTGACAAGCATGATAGGCTTGATGATAGGCCAGAATGGGAATTATTCATTCAACAAACACGTACTGAGCATCAACATGGTACCTGTTGCAAGAAAGCATCCTCTCTAGTAGGAGAAATTATGAGTGTATGGATTGTCAAGGGAAATAAAAGAAAAAGAACAAAAAAGAAAGGCCAGCCCTATAGGATGACTTCAGTTGAGGAGGGGTGTGAAATGTCTCAGAAAAACGGTTTATACAAACAGAAAAATATCTAGGATTGTGGAGTGCCACCTAACAAAAAGAGGAGCATCATGAAATGCTAGACAAAGAACAATTGAGAAGGGAATTGGGCAAGAAGGAGGCCAGTGATATCTTCAAGACAATACCTTCCTTTGTCGTGAAAATGGTAGGAATTGTGATAGTTGTGGTTAGTATATTCGGGGATGGAGAGGGTTTGTAATTAGGAAGAACAGGTTCAGTTTTACCCTTCACAAAATTCATCACCAACTTAATTGCTTCTACAGTGTAACACACTCATTTGTTATCTACAGCTTGCTAAACATTTTGAACTATCCTTAGAATTCAGTAAGCTCAAATTTTAAATCATATTTAATGATCAAGTTGTGATTAAGCCAAAAGCTGCAGTTGTGCTTTTCCGTGATCATCTTAAAATTTAATGCCTAGATAAGCAGGGAGAATGTAGAAATCCTTATAGTCTCATTCCATGTCTACTTTTTTTGGCTTCAATCCTTATTCACATCTGTTTCTAGGACCTTGGAGTTAAACATTTAGTCCATGTTTAGTCTCTTGAATAAGTAGCAGTATAAATTTTCTGGTAGAATCAGTTCAGATGGAAAGTAGCAGAGCTAGGTATTACTATCCGGAGAGTGGTGAGCTGGGTCTGCGAAGTGGGAAAACCTGTGTGCTCCACTTGTCCACCATGAAGACAGTTTTCTCCCATTACCTATAGGGTAATACTTTAGGGCAATGCTACAGGGCCTGGTAAGAGACACCTTTTCTTTAGTAAGTACAGATTCGCTTTTCCTGGAGATTATTTTTAAAAATTAATTTCTGATTCAATTCTACTGTAATGTGTTTTCAATTGAATTATTTTCTTTGTTTTAATTTTACTTTTAAATTTTAGTCATTAATTTCATGATTATTTGTGGAATATACCAGGTGTTGTTCTGCATGCATGGTGAACAACAAATGAAAATCTCTGCCAGAGTGAAGCTTATATTCTAGCAGGGGAGACAAATAATAATCAATATAATATTATTTTAATATAATTTAGTTATATTAATATAATTAATTAATATATAGCATAATAAGAAAATGATATAGTCTGCTAGAAGGTAGTAAGTACTATTGCCTTCTTTGGTCACAAATAGGTGTATTTTATATTTTCCTGATATAAAACTTGTTTTGGAAGACTATGTCAGCTAATTTTATAACCATAAGACTATGTTGCTGATTTTATCAACATAAGCAATTGAAACTTTGTGATGTTCTTCAATGTTGACATTCCCTACAAGCAACTGATTTTCAAATTTAGTAACTTTCTTCCAAACAATGTAGCTTGCATTCATTATCTTGTCTTTTTGAATCACCAGTGTTTTTCCCAACCTACTGGTTAACCTGATTCTGTGTTCCATGTAATCCTTGAACATTCATTTATGCTGGAAGGTTCAGGGCACTTTTGAACATTCACCAGAGCACAGTTCACTCTTCACCTAACAAGGGATGGGGTGGATAATGTGCCTTTGTTTTTCCTGTTGTCATGGTACAGCAGAGCCGTTACTATTTTGCCCCAAGAGAAAATTGTTGCCTATGGCAACAAGCGAAGGAAAATGAAACAAATACAGTTTTACGCAAATCTTATATTTTCTCTCTTCCTCCAGAGTCTATGTATGCTTGCTATTTTGAAATATTTCTATTAGAGAAAATAAAAAACCTGATTCTCAGTGTCCTGATTGGGAAAACAAATGTACAAATCTACAGTCCCTCAAGTCCATAAAGCTGAAATCACTGGGGACAGATATATTTCAGAATTTAAGGGTTTTCAGTGTTTGTAAAGGTAATACAGTAAGTACGTATACCAGATATTTGTTTTGCAGTAGTCTTCATTTAAAATTCCTAACCCCAATTCTTGTGCTTTATTTAAGACTATTATTGCTGGTCTATTAACTTGATTTACTTGGATTTTTTTTTTTTTTTTTTTTTGAGATAAGGTCTCGCTCTGTCACCCAGGCTGGAGTGCAATGGCACCATCTCGGCTCACTGCAACCTCCACCTCCTGGGTTCAAGCGATTCTCCTGCCTCAGCCTCCTGAGCAGCTGGGACTACAGGTGCACCACCACGCCCAGCTGTTTTTTGCATTTTTTGTAGAGATGGGGTTTCACCATGTTGCCCAGGCTGGTCTCCAACTCCTGAGCTCAGATGAACTGCCAGCCTTGGCCTCCCAAAATGTTGGGATTACAGGCGTGAGCCACTGCACCTGGCTTGGGGTTTATAATTCTTAAGATGCATATTTTAGCAAACACAATTAGTATTTTATTACTGAACCAAGAGTTTTAATACCTTCTAAACAAATACTGGAAGACAACTCAGCATTGATGGAATGTGTAAACATCAGTATTTTTATATACACTACATACATGTATATCAGTTTATTTATAAATATCCTAGAAGACTTAGTTAGCTATTTTAGGTGTAACAAATAGAAGTTGAGTGGATGAAGTAGAAAAAATGAATGATTAATAGTTACCTACTTTATGTATTAAATAATACATATTGTTTTGGTAGACAATAAAAAATGAGTGTTTTTCCCTCAGATTGAATTACATTTAATAAAAAGTCAGGGTACATTTCTTTTTTTATACTCTTCAGAGTTTGTGCAGTTAAAAGTAAAAATTTATGTATGTAAACAACTTTTGGGAGCACTAATAATTTTTTACATTAGAAGACAAGAAGGCTATGTTCTCATTTACTTAGTTTTTGGACCCTTGGCTTGGATGTCATACTAGGTAATTTTAACCACTGGATGCACGGATGCACTGGATGTTTGTGTTTGCCAATGAGTGGTTAGCCTTTTTTCTTTTTTTTTTTTTGAGATGGAGTCTAGCTCTGTACCCTAGGCTGGAGCGCAGTGGCACAATCTCAGCTCACTGCAAGCTGTGCTTCCCGTGTTCACGCCATTCTCTTGCCTCAGCCTCCGGAGTAGCTGGGACTATAGGCACCCGCCTCCACGCCCGGCTAATTTTTTTTTTTTTTTTTTTTTTTTTTTTGGTATTTTTAGTAGAGACGGGGTTTCACTGTGTTAGCCAGGATAGTCTTGATCTCCTGACCTCGTGATCCGCCTGCCTCGGCCTCCCGAAGTGCTGGGATTACAGGCGTGAGCCACCGCGCCCGGCCGTGATTTGCCTTTTAACTGAGATTTGCCTCTGATCTTCAGTGAAGTTCACAGATGTTGCCTTATCAGAAAGTTGGTATTTGGGAAAAGTTTTCAGAAAATATATCCCCTATATTTAGAATATATATCCCTTATGTATAGAAGAAAAAAGTCTTCTATTTTCTTTAAAGCAACACAACTAAATAATGCGACCTATCAAATTGTTTCATCTTAATTCAGGGACACAAGAGGAATGCTGCCCTGGAGGACACTAGCATCCATCAAGTGTTTTCTCGTTCATTGCTAAGTGTACAGTTCATTGTTCGGTCACCTGTGTCTGTCAGTTTAGCATATGTAAGGCAGTTCTCAGCATCCTTCATTCTTCTCTGAAACTTACATGGAGGCTTCAAACATTGTCTGGGTCATTATTTCCCAAGAAAGGTTAAGCCCTTTACTGTCAGACCGGAACCCTTCGCTAATTAGCGCCCTTGCTTTGTCACTGAACGTGTCACGTTTGCAACCTTCCTGCTGTGATCAGGGGCACGTTGCTCACTCGCATAAATGTCCAGCGACCCCAGATCTCCAGGGAAGACTGCCTACTATTTTCTGTGTGACAAATGTTTAACTTGCTAAAATCCTAACTCCCCTTTAACAGGCTTTTATGTAGAATTGGATGAGATAGTCACCAGTTCACAAAGAAGCTTTTGCTTAATACTGCCCTGTTTATCGCTTTAGTTTTAGTGAAGTAGAGTCCACGTAAAATAATAAAAGAAATACTTTCAAATGTGGAAAAAATAGTAAATTTTCCCACTCTTTAAAAAAGGAATGTGTCCGTATATCTGTTACATAGTATTTTTCATTTCATAAAAAAATCTTGCTTCTTTTTGATTAGGTAAAAAATCTGTTCTTTTTTATTTAACTTATAAGGATACCCAAGATTGTTTTAAATGATTAAAATGATATCATATAACTACATTACTTCCATTGACTTTCTTCTTTGATTCAGGAAATATATAATTTACAGTTTCTTTTTCCGTTGATAGGATTTTACCATTTGCAAGGATAGAAGGATTAAATGCACTGGCATTTAATTAAATTGTGTCCTTGAATTGTCAAAGACTGCTTTTGGGAGTAAGTCAGGCTTCACCCTTCCTAGTCATAGGAGGGTTCCTGTATCTTCTGTTGGATCATTACCTCCTTCCATTTCCAGCTTTCCTTGGTTACATCAGAGAGCTGGCCCAAATGATGTGAGTGTCTTCGTGTTTGATTTCATTATGGGTTAGTTAACTTCTTGAAGAAAATTGTCTATTATGTATATAGATCACAATTGTATATTTGATTCACAGGTTAATTTTAGATATAAGGTTAGTTCACAAGCCTAGTGCACTTTTCTTTTTGAAGGAAAATACATTATAAAACTTAAAAAAGAGTTATATTAAATGTCAGAATTATTTAAGGCCAGAGGAAAGAAATTTTCCTTTTTACCAAGAAAGATTTTTAGCATACTTCCTTCTGAAGAAAAAGGAAAGAAAAGGAAAAGAAAAAGCCAGCAAGCTGTAGGAACTTGTTTACAGAAAGTTTTAAAATGATAAAAAGTCATGTATTTATTGCTTAATTCAAGAACTTAAATTTCTTTGTCTTGATACTTCTCAAAAGAATGCTGTATTAAAAATTCAGTTGACTTTTAAAAAAATATAAAACCAATGATAAAATATCAGATCATTAAAGCTGTTTTTATACATTTGTCCCTTTGGAAAAAGGATACATCATCAAGTTTCCTTACTGGGTTTGAGTTTCTATACTTATTTTTATCTTTTTATTTTACTAATATTCAGACTCAGTTTTACCAACTGTATTTATTTGACATACACACACACACACACACACACACACACACACACACACACACACACACACACTTCTTTGGGGAGAAGGACGATAGAGATGAGAGGGGCTTTTTATTGAGTTTTTTTCATCCTAATTTTAGAAAGATGTTCATTGTAGAAATTTTAGAAAAAAGAAGAAAGAAATGCCACTAGGAATCCAACACCTTAAGGAAACAATAACTTTTAAGTTTGTTTTTCTTCCTTTATGAGTAGCTAATTTATATTTGTAACTCATTAAATCATAAAAGTTTTAAGGTTTAAAAATTTATTTGTGTGAGATATGCATATATATTTACTTATATGGCCAATCTCCATTCTGTGATTTATATTCACTACTATTGTACAGTAGACTGTAATTAGTTTTTAAATTTTTAATTGCTTTTGATTTTTTAAAAGTTTAAGTTAACAAGTAATACATAAACACAGTCTTGGAAAAGATTGAGAGAGTACATGGGTATCTTCCCTTTTTTCCAGTTCCCCATGCCAGTCCCCTACTGGATTTAACCATGGTCACTAGTTTTGTGTTTATGTTTCCCAACATTTTTATTTTCATTAACATAAATATTAGGTTATTAAGTGGGACTTCTCCTGTTGCTCTGGACTAAGGGACAAAACCAAGGACATATGGTACAGCCAGTACCTCATGTTCTAAAGAGAGCTGTAGTGTGACCATCCCTCCAAGGCTCAAATAGGGTCTGCAGTTCCCAATCACATACTAACCCTCCTTCTAACTCTAGGCTCCTTCCACTTATATAAGATAACTCTAGGAGGAGTTGGATAGAGAGAGGGAATAAGGGGAAGAAGGCAAGAGAGACAGACAGAGAATAATGGTTTCCAAGTGAATTACTTGGAGAGAATGGGAATTCTTGCAAAAACAGGTTGAAGTTTATATATGTAGCTTACTGGCAGATCAAACTCCATATCTGTTTGAGCAGGAGAACAATGGGTAGAAATAGGCCGCACGGGTCAGCCTGTATTCCTGCGGATTGGTGTGGAGGGATGTGTGAGCTTCCTGTGGGGCAGTAGACACTATGACAGGTAGTAAGTTTATACCATTCTGCCAGTGCCTCAGGTCAGGATCTGCCACTGTCAGTGAATTATCCTTTCTCCCCACTGATTCTTTTGAGGTTTTATATCAAAAATTTAAATATACTAAGACTGGCATACTATATAGCATTTAAAATGTTATCTCATTAAAATATACCATTATATGTTTTAACTGTACTGGTTAATATATTTTAAGTGTATTCAGAAGAACTGGCTATTAGTATATTTTAAATTATTTTGAATTTTAGAATAGTTTTAAACTATACTCTCCTGTTGTTCTCCCAGATGAATGTAGAATCCAAATATCAAATCCTGAGGGTCCATTTGAATTTTAGCCTCTTTATAAGAGTATTTGTCAGTAAGAAATCCAGCTCTCCAAGAAAAAAACAAATAACCCCATTAAAAAGTGGGCAAAGAACATGAACAGACACTTTGTAAAAGAAGACATACATGCGGCCAACAAGATTGTGAAAAAAAGCTCAACATCACTGATCATTAGAGAAATGCACATCAAAACCACAATGAGATACCATCTTATGCCAGTCAAAATGGCTATTATTAAAAAGTCACAAAATAACAGATGCTGGCGAGGTTGTGGAGAAAAAGGAATGCTTGTACACTATTGGTGGGAGTGTAAATTAGTTCAATCATTGTGGAAGACAGTGTGGCAATTTCTCAAAGACCTAGGGAGGAACACCATTTGACCCAGCAATCTCATTACTGAGTATATACCCAAAGGAATATAAATCTTTATGTCATAAGGACACAGGCATGCCTATGTTCACTGGAGCACTATTCACAATAGCAAAGACATGGAATCAACCCAAATGCCCATCAATGGTAGACTGGATAAAAAAAAGTGGTACATATACACCATGGGATACTATGCTGCCATAAAAAGGAAAACGATCATGTACTTTGCAGGGACATGAATGCAGCTGGGGGCTAATATCCTTAGCAAATTAACACAGGAACAGAAAACCAAATGCCACATGTTTTCACGTATAAGTGGGAGCTAAGTGATGAGAACAAAGGAACACATAGAGGGGAACAACAGACACTGGGGCCTGTCTGAGAGTAGAGGGTGGAAGGAGGGAGAGGATCAGGAAAAATAACTAATGGATACTAGGCTTAATACCTGGGTGATGAAATAATTGGTACAACAACAGTCCCCCATGACACATGGTTACCTATGTAACAAACCTGCACATCCTATACATGTACCCCTGAATTTAAAGTGAAAGTTACAAAAAAAAAAAAAAACTGACTCATTATCATTAATACAGAAATTCTTTGTTCAGGTTTACTTGCTTGTTCAACCCTGTGAATATAACCAATGTCATGAGTGGATGCCTTGCTCACTATCCCTATGTTCCAAAACCCCAAGCCAGCTCTTATAGCTTCACATTGATACCCTGGGCCTGGCCAGCATCCCCTTGGCCTTCATGGCAATGCCCTTCTCACCCTGGTTGGCCAGCACCTCACAGTAGGCCATCTGCCTGTTTGGCAGTTCCTCCTCCCCCTGCTCTGTCTCTGACTACCACTCCTCTTGCTTTCATACTAGCACAGGCACTGATCTCACACCAGGTCACCACTCTTGCACAGATGCTCTCATTACTGCACTGGAGCCCAGACCCTCTGTGGGAATGTCCGCCCCACTCAAATGGGCTCTGCCATGATACCCCATGCCTGAGTGCCCTTCCATGAGGATGATCTTCGTACCTTGCTTGGACTTCAGCATTCTGCTCGAGGTCTTTTCCCACACAGACATCCTCCACAGCCAGCATGGGCTCTGGCACCCTGGGCTGGGTCACCTCCATGCTGGATGTTCTCTTCACTTTCTTTGGGTCCTGACTCTCCACACAATGCTGCCACAATTCATGAACTTCTTCCTCACCCTGCTCTGACTCTGATAGCCTGCCCTGGTTGTACTCCCTGTATCACACCCACTTGGCTTCCTGCACTAGGTTGCGTCCTCACATGAATGCTCTCTTCACCCCATTCAGGTATTAACTCTCCATGCTGGACAATCCTATTGCCTGGACACCCTTCTTACCCTGCTTAGGTTTTGCACCTAGACATCTTCCTTGTTTTACCCCACATAATAATGATCTCAGTTGTTCAGAAAAGAAGGGATGGGAAGGAAAGGAGAAGTGAAAGAGCTGTGATTGACTTTTATACCTTTTTCCTAAATGAGTTTATTACATGTGATTAAAAGGCAAATAAGATAAGGCCTTTGCCTTCCATAGGTTTACATTCTGGAAGGGGGACAAACACATAGAGATATTAGAGTACAGTGTGTGTATTAGTCTGTTCTCCCACTGCTATAAAGAAATACCTGAGACTGGTAATGTATAAAGAAAAGAGGTTTAATTGATTCATGGTTCCATAGGCTGTACAGGAAGCATGGCTGGGGAGGCCTCAGGAAACTGGTAATCATGGCAGAAGGTGAAGGGGAAGCAGGTGGCAAGCATCTTACATGGCAGGAGCAGGAGGAAGAGAAGAGGGGCGTGTGTATGGGGTGGGGTGGGAAGGGTGGTGGGAGGTGCCATACAATTTTAAACAACCAAATCTTGTGAAAACGCTATCATGAGAATAGCACCAAAGGGGGAAATCCGCCCCCATGATCCAGTCACCTCCCACCAGGCCCCACCTCTGCCACTGGGGATTACAATTCAAAATGAGATTTGGGTGGGGACACAGATCCAAACCATATCAGTGTGCTAACACAGTACTGTTTTGTAGGTGCTATAGTAACATACTGGAACTATACCTATCTCAGTCTGGAGGATTTGGTAAAGGCCTTTGGGAGGTGGTGATGAGCAGCTCAGTCTTTAGAAAATAGGAGAATCTAACTAGGTAAAAAGAGACTATGGTAGGTTGATGAACTCATAACATTTGCATCAGATTATTTATAAATGTAAGCAAGCGTAATATTAAAAGTTTTAGTATTACTAGGAAAGTACAAATAGGTTTAGTTTATTTAAAAAGCCTTTATTAATGAGAAAATCTCATCATAGAAGCAGGTGGACCTTCTTTGTTTTTCTGAAAAACAAGGAAATTGGTTTAAGAATGAGTTCATGTTGCTTTGAGGGCCTGACACATGCCTGAATGTGACCTACTACAACCACAAAAAGCAATTTAAAATGAAGCCCTAACTATTTTATAATGGAATGCCTGATTTGTGCTGGGAATAAGCACAACAAACCTGACTATAAAGGAAAGGGAAGTTATTCTTTATATTTGGAATGCCTTTTAATTTCTTTTTAATTAAAAAAAAAATCAGCCAAGAATATTGACAAAGTTTTCCTTGCTGTGGTGCCCTGAAGCTTGCCACCGTGACCCATGCTTAATGGCCAAGAGGGTGTACTTTGGAAAACATCATTCAATAGACATAAGAATTATATGTGAGTGAGACCTATGGGTTAGAAATGGGATTAGAGAATCTGTCCCTGGGAGTATTTTTTGAGTGCACAATTAGTTCTTTTAACTTGGCTTTCCTATGTATATGAAATAGGGTGTGCATATTTGTCCTGAAAAAAAAAACTTATTTATAACATTGTTTATTAAAATCAAAATTAAATGAATTATGGAATATTTTTCTAGCCTGAGAAAACATAAATATTTCTGATAGTGATTTTACAAGACTGAGCAGAGTTGGTTTATCGAATGTATTCTGTGTTTTCATTTATTTACAGAGTACATTAAAATTGGAAGTTCCGTGTGGGGAAAAACAGGCAATTTTGGTGGTCTCAATCTGTTGGAAAGGCCCAGGTGGTGATTTTAGCTAACAATGGTGGTTAAGGCCCAGTTCTGCTGTTCATAAACTCCATGACCTTGGGCTAGTTACTTCACATCTCTCCATATGAGTTTCCTCATGTGTATGATGTGAATAATACTGTTAAGAAAAATGGTAACCTTTTCTCATAGCATCTTATTTGCAGATTACTAGACTGAATGAACTGTGGATATAATATAGTTTCTCCACATAAAATCTATGTCCAAGTAACTTTATTTTAAAGGACGTTACCCCAGTGCATCCGGTTATTTGCACTGAGTAATTCTGGAATTAATATAATTTTACTTACAGGAAACATGAAAAAACGAAACTTCTTCTAAGCTAACATATTAAAAAAGCAAAACACAAAACTTGCTAGCTTTAGCTACTTAAGATTCACAGGAGTAGGGATAATATTTTTTATCTCGAATACAATGTTGATTACATAGGGAGAAATAACTGTGTTGGTTGTTAATAGATTTGCCTGTGAATGATGGTTAAATTATATATTATCTTTAACTGCTCCTATGAAGAATGGCAGTGCTCTGTCTTTGTGTACTGAGATTACTTATGTAATCTAAGACATGGCATTAAAGGGACCACTGGTTGTGAGAAACATGATTCTATTAAATCAAGTTGTACTGTTTTCAAATAAGTAGAGAGTCTAATCATTGTATTAGGGTCAAGATCACAACACTTTTGGAAAAGAAATTTGCAATTGTAATAAATTAGAGTTCAGTCTTATTACTACTTTGGGAAACATTTTTTTCTTACAAATATAGTTACTTGTCGAGCTACTGAAAAATATTTTGTTCAGGCAATTTTTGGGTAAAATATTACAGGTTGTTTAGTATCATATAAGTTTTCATGGCTGCTTTTATGATGTTTCTGCTAAAATATTTTATGAAGTAGAAATGCTATTAAACCCTAAAACTAAATGAAAATAAGCATAATTTAGACAAAACAAAACCTCATTTAATCTGATTTTTTTTTTCAAAGCAAATGCCTAGCTTTAAAAATTAGAGCCACAGAGAGGACAGAGCAAGCTGAGGCAATGTAAGGCTCCACCGATTGTCCCCACCGCCCCATGCATGAACATCAAATTTTAACAACTATCTGTATGCAAGAAAGCACCTTCATAAGAACCAAAAATCAGGTGAACACTCTAAGTCCCTGGTTTTAACTTCATATCAATGAAAGATGCACTGAAGAGGGTAGGAAAGACAGTGCTGAATTGCATACTTCACCCCAGCAGCAGCTGCATGATGCAGAGAATCAGTGCACTTTGGGGAGGGAAAGTACAGTTACTGGGGGACTTTGCATTGAACCCAGTGCTGCCCTGTCATGGTGGAAAGCAAAACTGCTAAACTCAGCCAGCACCTACTCATGAAGGGGGTATGGACCAGCCCTAGCCAGAGGGGAAGTGCCCATCACAGTGCCCAAAACTTGAGTTTAAGCAAGCCTTGCCACTGTGGGCTAAAGTGCTCTGGGTGCTAAGTGAACTTGAAAGGCAGTCTAGAATACAAGGATTGCAATTCTTCGGTGAGTCCTGATGCCATGTTGGGCTTAGGGCCAGTGAAATGGGGTGGAGCGTGACTTAGTGAGACACCAGACAGGGTAGCTGGGGGAGTGCTTGTGCCACCTCTCGCCACAACCCCAGGCAGTGCCGCTTGCCACAACAAAAATGATTCCTTCCTCCTGCTTGAGAAAACGAGAGAGAAGAATAAAGAGGGCTCTGTCTTACATGTTGAATACCAGATCACCCACAGTAGGAGAGGGCACTGGGAAAAGCTGTGAAGCCCCCATCCCAGGCCCTAGCTCCTGGAAGACATTTCTAGACATACTCTGGGAAAGAAGGGAATATTCTGCCATGAAGGGAAGGATCCAGTCCTGGAAGGATTCATCACCTCATAATTAAAGAGCCCTTGTGCCCTGAATAACCAACAGCAACACCCAGGTAGTACACCATGGGCCTTGGGTGAGACTCTGATACATGCTGGCTACAGGTACCAGTACCAGCTCTGCCACAGTGGAGGTATCAGCTCTGCCACATTTATATATTAAATGCCTTTCTGTTTCTTTTTAATTTTTAAAAATTCAGCCAAGAATATTATTAAAGAGGGTTTTACTTGCTGTGGTGTCCTGAAGCTTACCACTTTGACCCATGTCGAATAGTCAAGAGGGTTTGCTTTGGGAAAACATCATTCAATAGGTATAAAAATCATGTTCAAGTGAGTCCTATGTCTGATGAAAGGTACCACCCAGGCTCTTTGGGTTCCCAAGTACAGTCATAGGCTCTTGGATAGCATTTCTGGACCTGCCTTTGGCCAGAGGGCAACCCACTGCCCCTGCCCTGAAGGGTGAATCCCAGGCTTGGTAGTATTCACCACAAGCTGACTGATGAGCCTTTGGGCTTTAAGTGAACATCAGTAGTGGCCTGGCAGAATTCCCCATGGGCCAGTGGTGGTGGTGGCCTTGGAGAGAGGCTACTTTATCTGTAGAAAAGGGAGGGAAGAGTGGGAAGTAGCCTGAGTGCCAGCTTAGCTGCAGTAGAATACCAGGTAGATTTCTAAGATTTTTTTTTTTTAAATTTTGAGACAGGGTCTTGCTCTGTTGCACAGGCTGGAGTACAACAGAACAATCAGGGCTGGCTGCAGTCTCAACATTCTGGGCTCAAGCAATCTTCCCACCTCAGCCTCCCAAGTAGCTGGGACTACAGGTGCATGTCACCATGCCCTGGTGAATTTTTTCATTTTCAGTAGACACGATGTGTCTCTATTTTGCCTGGGCTGGTTTTGAACTCTTGGTCTCAAGTGAGCCTCTGACCTTGGCCTCCCAAAGCGTTGGGATTACAAGTGTGAGCCACCATGCTTAGCCAATTTCTAAGGTTTTTGACTCCAATTCCTGGCTCCCAAACAGCATCTCTGGACCTGCTTGGGGCCTGGGAGACCTCACTGCCCTGAAGGGATGGACACAAACCTGGCTGACTTCGTTATCTGCTGATTGAAGAGTTCAAGGATCTTGAGTGAGTGTAGGTTCTAGCCAGGTAGTGATTACAGTGGCCCTTGGATGAGCCCCAGTGCTGTGTTGGCTTCAGGTCTGACCCTGGAAAATTCCAATCCTGGTGGTCACATGGGTGCTTGCATCACCCCACTTCTAGGTGCAGGCAGCTCAGTATAGAGATGCCATTTGTTTGGAAAAAAGTAAGGGACAAGAACAAGAGTCCGTGCCTGGTAATCCAGAGAATTCTTCCAGATCTTATATGAGACCACTACAATGGTACCTCCAGGAGTCTGCAAGAATCACAGCATTACTGGGCTTGGGGCCCAAGTCCCTTCAAATACCTGGACAGCCTTCCCAAGAAGGATAGGCACAGATTATGATGCCCAGGTTGCAAAGACCACAATAAATGTCTAACTTTTTAATGCACAGACAACAGTGAACATCTACAATAATCAAAACCAAGCAGGAAAACATGACCTCACCAAAAGAACTAAATAAGGCACCAGGGATCAATCCTGGAGAAACAAAGATATGTGACCTTTCAGACAGAGAATTCAAAATAACTGTTTTGAGGAAACTCAAAGAAATTCAAAATAACAGAGATGGAATTCAAAATTCTATCATATAAATTTAACAAAGAAATGGAACTAAAGGATTAAAAAGAAATTCTGGAGTTGAAAAATGCAAGTGACAGACTGAAGAATGCATCAGAGTCTCTTTAATAGCAGCACTGATCAAGCAGAAGAATTAGTGAGCTTGAAGACAGGCTATTTGAAAATACACAGAGGAGACAAAAGAAAAAAGAATAAAAAAGAGCAAAGCATAGCATGCCTACAAGGTCTAGAAAGTAGCCTCAAAATGGCAATTCTAAGAGTTACTGGATTTAAAGAGTATATAGAGAAGGAGATAGGGGTAGAAAATTTATTCAAAGAAAGAATATCAGAGAACTTCCCAAACCTAGAGATAGATATCTATATTCAAGTACAAGAAAGTTATAGAGCATCAAGCAGATTTAACTCAAAGAAGACTCCTTCAAAGCATTAATAATCAAACTCCCAAAGGTCAAGGCTAAAGAAAGAATCCTAGAAGTAGCAAGAGAAAAGAAACAAATAACATACAATCCAGCTCTAATACATCTGGCAGCAGACTTTTCAGTGGAAACCTTACAGACCAGGAGTGAGTGGCATGACATATTTAAAGAGCTGAAGGGAAAAAAAACCCATTTACCCTAGAGTAGTATATCTAGCAAAAATATACTTCAAGCAGGAAGGAGAAATAAAGACTTTCCTAGTTAAACAAAGCTGAGGGATTTCATCAACACCAGACCTGTCCTACAAGAAATGCTAAAGGGAGTTATTTGATCTGAAAGTAAAGGATGTTAATGAGCATTAAAAAGTCATCTGAAGGTACAAAACTCAGTGGTAATAGCAAGCACAAAGAAAAACACAGAATATTATAATACTGTAATTGTGGGATATAAACTATTCTGATCATAAGTAGAAAGACTAAATAATGAACCAATTAAAAATAATAACTACAACTTTTCAAGATGTAGACAGTATATAAGACATAAAGAAAAACAACAAAACTTTAAACAGGGTGGGGGACAAAGTTAAAGTGTAGAGTTTTTATTTTTTCTTGTTTGTGTGTTTGTTCATGCAATCAGTGTTAAGTTGCCATCTGTTAAAAATAATGGGTTATAAGATAGTATCTTCAAGCCTCATGATAACCTCAAATCAAAATACATAAAATGGATATGCAAAAAATAAAAAACAAGAAATTAAATCATATCATCAGAGAAAATCACCTTCACTATAAGGAAGATAGGAAGGAAAGAAAGAAGGAAGAGAAGACCACAAAACTCGCAGAAAACAAGTAATAAAGTGGAAGGAGTAAGTCCTTACTTATCAATAATAACATTGAATGTAAGTGGACTAATCTCTCCAACCAGAAGACATAGGGTGGTTGAATGGATAGTAAAACCCATTGATCTGTCGCCTACAAGAAGCACACTTCACCAATCAAGATACACATACACTGAAAATAAAGGGATGGAAAAAGATATTCCATGCCAATAGAAAAAAAAAATAGATTTCAAGACAGAAACTCTAAGGAGAGACAAAAAAGGTCATTGTATAAAAGGGTCAATTCAGCAAGAAGATATGACAATTACAAATATATATATGCAGCCAATATACATATGCAGAACATCCAGATATATAAGTCAAATATTAGAGCTAAAGAGAGAGAGATACTTCAATACAATCATAGCTGGAAACCTCAACACCCCACTTTCAGCACTAGATAGATCTCTGAAAAAAAAACAACAAAGAAACATCAGACATAATCTGCACTATAGATCAAATGGACCTAATAGATATATACGTAACATTTCATCCAATTGCTGCAGAATACACATTCTTCTCCTCAGCATATGAATAATTCTCAAGGATAGAACATATGTTAAGTCCCAAAACAAGTCTTCAAACATTCAAAAGAATTGAGTAATATCAAACATCTCCTCTGACCACAATGGAATAAAACTAGAAATTAATAACATGAGAAATTTTGGAAACTATTCAAACACATGGAAATTAAACAATATGCTACTGAATGACCAGTTGGCCAATGAAGAAATTAAAAAGAAAATTGAAAAATTTCTTGAAAGAAATAATGAAAACACAACATACCCAAACCTATGGGATACAGTGAAAGCAGTATTAAAATGGAAATTTATAGGCACAAGTTCCTACATCAAAAAAGAAGAAAAACCTCAAATAAATAACCTAATGATACATCCTAAGAAATATAAAAGCAAGAGAAAACTGAACCCCAAATTAATAGAAGAAGATAAGAAATATAAAGATCAGGGCAGAAATAAATGAAGAAAATAATACAAAAGATCAATGAAAGGAAAAGTTGCTTTTTGAAAAAATAAAATTGACAAACCTTTAGGCAGACTAAGAAAAAAAATAGAGAATACCTGAATAAATAAAATCAGATATGATAAAGGAGACATTTTAAGTGATACTGCGGAAAGTCAAAGAATCATTAGAGGTCACTGTGAGCAACTATATTCCAATAAATTGGAAAAGCTAGGGAATCTGGGTAAATTTCTAGGCATATGTAGCCTACCAAGATTGAACCATGGATAAATTCAAAACCCAAACAGACCAATAACAAGTTTAGAACGAAGCTGTAATAAAAAGTCTCCCAGGAAATAAAAGCATGGGACCCCATGGCTTCACTGATGCATTCTACCAAATATTTAAAATAGAACTAATATCAATCCTACTCAAACTACTCCAGAAAATAGAGGAGGGAGGGAATCCATCCAAACCCATTCTACAAGGTCAGTAGAGGTATTACCCTGATACCAAAACCAGACAAAGATGCATCAAAAAAAGAAAACTGTGGGCCAATATCCGTGATGAATATTGATACAAAAGTCTGCAACAAAATACTAGCAAACTGAATTCAACCATACATTGAAAATATTATTCAGTAAGTCCAAGTGGGATTTTCCCTAGGGATGCAAATATGGTTCAACTCATGCAAATCCATTGATGTGACATATCATATTAACAGAATGAAGGATAAAACCCATATGATCATTTCAATTGATGCAGAAAAAGCATTTGATAAAATTCAACATCCCTTCATGATTAAAATCCTCAAAAACAGAATAGAAGGAACATACCTCAACATAATAACAGCCTTAAATGACAGACTCTCAGCTAGTATCATACTGAGTAGGGAAAAACTGAAAGCCTTTCCTCTAAGTTGTGAAACATGACAAGAATGCCCACTTTTATCACTCTTATTCAGCATAATACTGGAAGTTCTAGCTACAGAAATCAGATGAGAGAAAGAAATAAAGGGCATCCAAATTGGAAAGAACAAAATCAAATTATTCTTGCTTGCAGATGATATGATCTATTTGGAAAAATCTAAATACTGCACCAAAAGAAAAAAAAAACACATTAGAAGTGATAAACAAATTCAATAAACTTGTGGGATACAAAATTAACCTATAAAAATCAGTAGTATTTTTATATGCCAACAGTGAATAATCTGTAAAAGAAATAATCTCATTTACAATAGCCACAAATAAAATTAAATACCTAGAAGGTAACTTAACAAAATAAGCGAAAGATCTGTATAGTGGAAACTATAAAATACTGATAAAAGAAGTGGAAGAGGACACACAGAAATGGAAAGATATTTTATGTTCATAGATTGGAACCATCAATGTTGTTATAATGTCTCTACTACCCAGAGCAATCTATAGATTCGTTGTAATCCCTATCAAAATACCAATGACATTCTTCATAGAAATAGAAAAAAAAAATCCTTAAATTTATATGAAACCACAAGAGACCCAGAATAGTCTAAGGTATCCTGAGCAAAAAGAACAAAACTGGAGAAATCACATTCCTCCTGAGCTATAGTAACCAAAACAACATGGTACTGGCATAAAAACTGACACAAAGACCAATAGAACAGAATAGAGAACCCAGAAACAAATCTAGACATATTCAGGGAACTCTTTTTGACAAAGGTGCCAAAAACATAAGCTGGGGAAAAGACAATGTCTTCAATAAATGGTGCTGGGAATACTGGATATCCATATGCAGAAGAATGAAACTGGACCCCTACCTCTCATGATACACAAAATCAAATATAATGGATTGAAGACTTAAATTTAAGACCTCTAACTATGAAATTACTATGAGAAAACATTGGGGAAACTCTCCAGGACATTAGTCTGGGCAAAGATTTCTTGAGTAATACCCCACAAATAATCAAAGCAAAAATGGACAAAAGGGAACACATCAAGTTAAAAACCTGGACAACAAAGGAAACAGTCAACAGAGAGAAGAGACAATCTACAGAATGGGAGAAAATATTTGCAAACTATCTGACAAAAGATTAATAACCAGAATATATAAGACACTGAAACAACTCTATAGGAAAAAAGGTAATAATCTGATTAAAAATGGGCAAAAGATCTGAATAGACATTTCTCCAGAGAAGACATAGAAATGGCAAAGAGGCATTTGAAGAGGTGCTCAGTATCATTGTTCATTAGAAAAATGCAAATCAAGACTACAATGAGATGTCATCTTACCTCAGTTAAAATGGCTTATATTCAAAAGACAGGCAGTTACAAATGCTGACAGGGATGTGGAGAAAAGGGAACCCTCATAGGCTGTTAGTGAGAATGTAAATTAGTACAACTACTATGGAAAACAGTTTAGAGATTCCTCAAAAAACTAAAACTATAGCTACCATATCATTCTGCAATCACACTGCTGTGTATATATCCAAAAGAAAGGATATCAGTATATTGAAGAGATATCTGCATCTCATGTTTATTGCAGCACTATTCACAATAGATGGGAGCAACCTAACTGTCCATCAACAGATGACTGGATAAAGAAAATATGGTACATATACACAATGGAGTACTAATCAGTCATAAAAAAGAATGAGATCCTGTTATTTGCAACAACATGGATGGAACTGGGGGTCATTATATTAGGAACTGGGGGTCATTATGTTAATTGAAATAAACCAGGGACAGAACGACAAACATTGCATGTTCTCACTTATTTGTGGGAGATAAAAATTAAAATAAGTGAACTCATTAAGATAGAGTGGAAGGATGATTACCTCTGCTAATCTGGGAAGGGTAGTTCTTGGGTGAGGAAGAAGTGGGGATGGTTAATGAGTACAAAAAAATAGAAATAATGAATAAGATCTAGTATTTGATAGCACAACAGGGTACCTTGTACATTTAAAAATAACAAGTTAATAATTGTACATTTAAAAATAACTAAAACAGTATAATTGGATTGTCTGTAACACAAAGGATAAATGCTTGAGGTGATGGATACCCCACTTACTATGATTTAATTATTACCTATTGCATGCCTGTATCAAAGTATTTCATGTATCCTATAAAGATATATACCTACTATGTACCCAGAAAAATAAAAAATAAGAAGTTAGAAAAATTTGAGCCTCTTAACTAAGAAAGCCTGCATTAGGATGATTTTTCTCTTTGAAATCATTTATTTTTTTAAAATCACAAAGTTCCTGACCAAATTATATACTACCCAAAACCTGGGGAAAAAATAAACTAACTCAATATTTTAAGGAAGCATGCCATCCAAGTCTGCATAGAAATATGTTAAACCTGCCAGAATACACAATTGAAAAAATCTATTCAGATTAAAAAATTCATCGACCCTTTATGTATCTCTATGGGGATACATAACTGTAAGATATTATTTTTCTGGCTACAAGTAATTTTATATTTGTCATAAGAGGAATTAATTTCATGAAGTTATGAAATAAGTCATAATACATAACACAGATAAACACATATAACTCTTAGATAAAAACTCACCATTCATGGCTCAATATCTACAAAAATATTCAATAATTATGAGAGGACATCCAAAAGTTAATGAAAATGTGTCGTATGAAAAATTATGTATTATGAAAAACTGTATAGATTTCAAAATTTTTTTTGCAACAAAATAAACTGTACTAATTTGTTATAACATTCTGAACAGGAGCTAGCTTGAGGCACCAAGGGTAAGACATCTGTTTGAAAAGAGCCCCAATCATGTTTGTTTCAGGAAGAAACATGAAACTCATGATGAAGCTTGGGTAAAAGAATGGTGGCATAATAGGTGCTTCATGAAAAGGCCATGAGAACAATAACTCAAAGAAATCAGCAGTTTACAAATGAATAAACCATTTTAAGGGATGAGATGATGAAACCCATAGCAGTAGACCATCCACATCAATTTGTGAGGAAAAAATTTGTCTTGTTTTTGCCCTAATGGAAGAAGACTGATAATTAACAGCAAAAAACAATAGCCAACACCATAGACATTTAAATGAGTCTGGCTTACATAGTTCTGACTGAAAAATTAGAGCTGAGTAAACTTCTCACTTGATGGCTACCAAAACTTGTGTCCAGATTAGCTGCAGGCAAGAGCAGAGCTTTCAGTGGAAATTTTAAACAACATCAAGATCCTGGAGCATTTCTTCAAAGAATTCTAAAAAGCGATGAAACATGACTTTATCAATACGATCCTGAAGACAAAGCACAATCAAAACAGTGGCTACCAAGAGGTGGAAGTGGTCCAGTCAAAGCAAAAGCAGACCAATCAAGAGCAATTTGGGGATGGTCAAGGCATTTTGCTTGTTGACTTTCTGGAGGGCTAAAGAAAAATAACATCTGTTTATGAGTGTTTTGAGAAAGATAGCCAAAGCTTTAGCTGGGAAAGCTTCACCACAGGATCCTTCACCATGACAGTACTCCTGTTCATTCCTCTCATCAGGAGAATTTCAATGGGAAATCATTAGGCATCTACTTTACAGTCCTGATTTGGCTCCTTCTGCCTTTTTTTTCTAATCTTAAAAAATTGTACCCATTTTTCTTTAGTTAATAATGTAAAGAAAGACTGCATCGACATGTTTAAGTTTTCAGGACTCTCAGTTCTTAAAGGATAGACTAAATTGCTGGTATCATCACTTACAAAAGTGTCTTAAACTTGATGGAACTTATGTTGAGAAGTAAAGTCTGTACTTTTTATTTTTATCTCTAATTCAACTTTCCACAGACTTTTTGAAGTCCTTTTGTGTCTACTGGATAGAATGTATGAATTTTAATGAGAAAATGTATTAATTGTTGTGATTATATTTAAAGTTTATTTCATAAAAATATAAGTAATATAAGTTAAATATGCCTTTTTTGTTTTCAAAACTAATTACACCATTTTGATTACCAGAAGACAGATAACCTCATCTAAGACAATAAGCTCACACATGGCTGTCATGTGCTGTAAAGTTTCTTTCCAAAAGATGGTATACTATGTTATACTAATTAGGTTTTGTTTGTTCATGTGTGCAGTTTTGGGTATTTATAGGCTTTTCCAGATTAAAATAAACTGTTTATAATTACACCTTTCTTCTCAGGGTGACAAATTTTTATTTTAAAAATATTTTGCAATAGAGAAGTTAAGTTGATAATTTTCTGTTGGGGGAAAAAAGTTAGTGGTTGATTCCTGTGCCATTTTTTGGAAAGTTCTCAAAAGGATTTCTCTCCCTCAATTTTTAAGGACAAATAAGGGGATTATAAGTAAGGAAATTATTCTGGGTCTAAGGCCTATGGAATTCCCAGCTGATAAATGATTGTCCCTTTGTTAGGTATATATGGCTACTTTGTGAGATGATTTAAAAAATTATGACAGTTATATTTTCAGGGTATCATTTATTTTGCTGGAAATATTTTTCCCTATATTTTAACTTTTAGGACTCGGGGTTATGTTGAGGTACTAAATTGGAATCATTTTAGCTTCTGAGCTTTTTGTTTGAATTGGCAAGGAGGGAAGACTTTGGGTGATCTGACTTTGTATGAACTGTGTTAATTTTATGCCAGATGTTGATCTCCTTGACTGTGATCCTGTCTTGGCCTCACAACCTCAATTTCTGATGTAATTGTGTACCTGACAATTGGGCATTCTTTGTCTATCCTAAATTCAATTACCTTGGCTACAGCTATTCAGCAGGAAGAGCCCAAACCTTCTCCCTGATATCTAGAAAAAGTTTCTTTAATTTACCTATTTGACCAAAATGAGTTCTCAAATTGCCTACATAGAATTTCTGAATGTTGACTCTTTTTATTTTCTTTTCACATGATAGTTTTCGAAGGTGTTGACTGATTTGTAGGAAATTTCATATGCAACTAGTGAATTGTTTTCAAAGTTTTGTACTGCAGATGCTTCAGAGAAGAAAGTTTCTAGGTTATGTATGGGTGAAAAACATTGTGTAGTTTTCCTTTTCTCTTAATTTGTGGTACTTATTAGTCGTATAGTGAAATAATCTGTTAAAATTTCGAATGTGGCATTATAATGGGCGACCAAGCTTTTACTCTGCTATTGTTGACAAGCTTTGAAGCCATTTTCCTATGCCCCAGGAACTTTGGGGGTATTGTAATCTTGTTCTTTAGGGTAGGCCTGAAACTTCTTCAATGGCCATGTTTCAGTTTGATGATCCACTAAAACTATATTCTTGACAAGTTTTTTTCCCCGTATTACTAGAGAAAATTGGATAAGGGATGGAGGAGCAGATTCAGTGAATTATAAAGGGCTGGATTAAATAAGTGAGATATATAGCATGCTTTTTTCACTTTGGTGGGTATTCCTTGTGTCATTTCTCCAAATAAAAGCGTAGGCAATATCTCATGGTTGGGATCAGTGGCAGGTGGCAGACACTGAAGACCAGCTATGTCATCTGAGAGTGTGCTGAGACAGCCTTATATGCTTTATGAGTAGGATCTACAGAGATGCCCACATGGGCATGGGCTGAGGAGTGTGAAATTGTGATGAGGGCTGATAAGCAAGGCTTTCTAAGGCTGGAATGACACTTCCATACTTTGTTGTATGTATATGTACATAGTATATATACATACTATATATAAAGACATTTAGAAATGTTTTTAGTACCTTTATTCTACACTATGCCTTCATCTTCTGCCTTCCCCTTATAGTGGAATTAATTTCATATGGGGATCCTTTGGATATCTCAGAAAGTTTCTTTGTAAATCTAGATTCCTGGGCTAATTCAAAAATTATTTCGATTATCCCACAATTAGTACAGTTCGATGTTATTTCATCTTAGAATTTTTCATGCTTAATACCTATTCACACCCATGGTTAATACCTATTCACACCGTATTCACACCAGGGTACTAAAAAGCACACTTTGAAAATTGTTATATTACAAGTATCTAAATATTCCTGGGGCTCATTTTGTGGTTTATTTAAAATACAGGAGATATGTTTTCAAATGAGGATTATTTCTAAAACTTTTATACTTTTTTTTACTTTTGATGCTTAGATAGATATTCATGAGTCAATAAGTAGCATATTTAGTTCATAGTTACTGTATTAGTTTCAATAGCATGAAAAAATTACCACAAATTTGGAGGCTACAGACAAAAAAAACTTTTATTCTATTCACACACCATAAAACTTCTAACTCTAGATATGTGAGAAATTTTCCCCATATATCAGGCAATTCTCCAGGACACCAACAGGTGTCTTATAATTCAATTAATTCAATTCCAACACCATCTACCTGGAGGTAGGGTCAGATACCACATGTTAAGGGCTCAGTCTCACAAGACTGCCCCGAACTTTAGATGCCAATCTCAAGTACTAGGTTGTCACTTATGCTTCTGGACCACTGGCTATAAATCAGCTTCCTCACAATCCCTCCCCAGGTTCAATTAATTTGCTAGAGTGGCTTTTGGAACTCAGGGAAACACTTTACTTAAATCTACCCATTATATTATAAAAGGTATTACAAAAGATACAGATGAATAGCCAGATGGAATAGACAAGGTATGTGGAAGGGCAAGGTATAGGGAAGGTTTGTGGAAAGGGAATAGGAACTTCCGTGCCCTCTCTTGGTGCTCCACCCTCCCAGCACCTCTATGTGTTCAGTAACTGGGAAGCTCTTCACACCCTATCTTTTGGGGTTTTCATGGAGGCTTCATTATATAGGCACAATTAATTACACCTTGGCCATGGGTGATCAACTCGACCCTCTCCTCTACCCAGAGCTCAGGGAGTGGGGCTCAAAGTTCTAATCCTCTAATCACACAGTTAGTTTCTTTACCATCCAGCCCCTATCCTGAGCTATCCAGGTGCCCACCAAGAGTCTCCTCATTAGAACAAAACATTATTCTATCACACAGGAAATTCAAAGGGATTTAGGAGTTCTGTGTCAGGCCCCGGGGGAGGGGGGGTGGTGTGCAGAGAATAAATCTTTCTTATTTTATCACATTGGCTTAAAACCCACAAAATTATTATCTTAAAAGTATTGAAGGTCAGAAGTCCTACAATCAAGGTGTCAGCAGGGCTCCATTGCTTCTAGAAGCTCCGAGGAAGAATCTATTTCTTGCCTTTTCAGCTTCTAGAGGTCACCTGCATTCCATGGCTCAGTTAGTTCCTTGCATCACACCAACTTCTGCTTCTGTCATTATCTCTCCTCTCTCTGACACTGAGCTGTCTGCCTCACTCTTATAAAGACCCTTGTGTTTATACTGAACCTACTCAACCCAAAATAATTTCACCATCTTAAGTACAACTGCAAAGTCCCTTTTGTCTTGTTCAGTAACATATTCACAGCTTTTGGGGATTATGATGTGAACATCCTTGGAGGAGGCATTATTCTGTCTTTCACAGTCAGATAGTGCCAAAAATTATAAAACTACTCATCTCTGAGCTAAGGTATCTTATGGTAAATGAATGTCATCTTTAGAAACCAAATAAGTTTTCTTACAGACTTTTTTTTGAGGAGCACTAACTGCTAAAAATTACACAGGGGAATATTATAGAATATGCTTACTAGCTATTCTCTCTCTGTCATAACTAACGAATTTGTTTGTTTTTGCTGGTATTATGACATCTTTGTTCTAAATATATCAGTAGGAATCACTGAACTATAAGTACATTCCCCCTATGGCCCAAATAATAGTGCTCTATTTTTACAAATAAATATAAGGAAATTGTTACAGACCCTAACAGGAGGAATTTATATTAGATAAAAGTTTTCTTAAGCAGATGGTTATTGAATGAGAGCATCCAAATGAAATTCTGACATCTTCTAAAAAAGAGTTCACAGAATATGAAAATAAATGGTAGAAAGGACATTTTTATGATGGTGGCTAGCAATTTCTTTTCAATTTATTTTTAATAAAAAAATACTGTAGTCCTCACACAAAATTTCTCTCTTTACAATTTTTCTCTGTGGTGCCAAAGAGTCTAAAACTACTCTGAGGAAGGAAGCATATTACTTCCTTTGCCCTCCTCCCAGTTTTCGGTTTAAATCCTGCTGCTGCCAACTTTGAGTGGAAAATCACTCCATTGCCAGTTGGCGACTTGCATGACTCTTGGACAAGAAAGCTATTTAAGCAACTTTGAAATCTACTTAGCTTTTCAGAGCTGTGTGTGTGTGGTGTAACACCAGTGCTCCTGAAAACACTGGGAGGCACGCCATCCTCCCTGACATACTTTCAAATATGACATAAGTTTCACGTCATGGATACCGGTATAAGCCAAGAGCCCAGGGGGGAGTCTTAGGCTCCCTCTGGTGAGCTCCTGCCATAAATCTGAGGACTGTTATTATTATTATTATTATTATTATTATTAGCACACATTAATTGAGCACTAATTCTGTGCTAAGAATTGTGCTAAGCCTTTAGTGCATTTTTTGTTTAATCCTCAGAACAGCTCTCTGAGAGGATTACTGTTATTATCCCTACTTTATGGATGAGGAAACTATGATGTAAGAAGTTATCACTAGCCCAAGATTACATGGTTTGTTGGAGTTGTGATTAAAATATTTGTATGTTTGACTTTAAAGCCTACAGTGTTAACCTTTATGCTGTGACTTATATACACATTTGTGTCTACGCAGGGAGCCAGATATTGTTCCTAAGAGCTCACATTTTAAAAATACATACATTGTTCTGATATAAAGTAATATATAGGACTATTTCTTTAAAATAAGGGTTTTTTAAAAAAATTCTTCATTTAATATTGTTTTTCTGTTCCCTATCAACTAGAGATTGTCTTTATGTTCTGAAAATAAATATAACTCTAATATTACTTTGAGATTTATGTGGCATCATTGGGGCATAGCATTAGGGGAAAAAGAGTAACTTTAAATTATTTTGATGAGAAGTAGCGTAACAGGCAGATGTAATGATGCTAAGAGTGAGGAAATGGATCTTATGCTCTGGTTCAACTTTGACTCATATTGGGAATTTGGAGAGCTACTCAGCATTTTAATAGTTTTGAACTTTTTTCTTTACATTAAGATATGAATAAATATAACATTAATGATTAAATGTAGAGGATTTGAATTGTCTGTCTAAAGGAGGTTGACCAGCAACTAGATCCTAGGCTCACGATATCCAAGTAACCCATGCCTGCCATTCAAGCAGAACTTCTCCACAGCCAGGGGAAAGATCATTTTTTCTTACAAAGGGAGGAAGGAAGACCAGGCCTGCCCATACTCCTACAAGTCCTTAGCCCATGCTTCCTTCATGCCTGACTGAGCCCTCGTGTTGCCAGTGAGCCCAGATTTGGGTTTTGTTTCCACGTTAGCTTTTGACCAGTTCACTGTGTCAATTTGGCTGTGTGCTTAGGCTATGTTTGTTGTTTGTTACACTCGTCATCCATCCTTGTTTGCCACTCTCATTGTGAATATTGCCTTTGACCCCCTTTCATGAGCTTAACTGCAAAATCCATTGCAAGTGCCTATCTGGTATTCCAGCTCTGGTTGCAGTGAAAAACTCTTAACCCAAAGCTAAGTGCTTGTCTGAGAGAGTCAAGTGCTAGATGGTCAAAAAGTCATTCTGAATTAGAGGAAAATGTTTTAAAATATTTATTATTAATAAATCTCTATTTAATCATATAATGATACTTATATACGTAACTTTTAAGAATTTAAACGTGCTATATTTATTTCCTCCTTTTGTCTTATTTTCCTTCTTTCCTTCCTTTTTTCTCCCTTCCGTCCCTCCTCTTTTTTTAAATTTAAGTTTTATTTTAAGTTCAAGGGTATGTGTGCAGGTTTGTTATATAGGTAAGCTTGTGTCATGGGGGTTTGTTGTTCAGATTATTTCATCACCCAGGTATTAAGCCCAGTACCCATTAGTTATTTTTCTTGATCCTCCCACCCTCCAACCTCTGATAGGCCTCAGTGTGTGCTGTTCCTCTCTATGTGTCCATGTGTTCTCATCATTTTGCTCCTACTTATAAGTGAGAGCATGTAGCGTTTGGTTTTCTGTTCCTGTATAAGTTTGCTAAGGATAATGGCCTCCAGCTGCATCCGTGTCTCTGCAAAGGACATGATCTTGTTCTTTTTTATGGCTGCCTAGTATTCCATGGTGTATATGGACCACATTTTCTTTATCCAGTCTATTATTGGTGGGGCATTTAGGTTAATTCCATGTCTTTGCTATTGTGAATAGTGCTGCAATGAACATATATGCATGCATGTGTTGTTATGATATAATGATTTATATTATTTTGGGTATATACTCAGTAATGGGGTTGCTGGGTTGAATTGTAGTTCTGTTTTTAGGTCTTCAAGGAATTCCACACTGTCTTCCACAATGGCTAAACTAACTTACACTCCAACAAACAGTGTATAAGCATTCCTTTTTCTTCTCTACCTTGCCAGCTTCTGTTATTTTTTTACTTTTTAATAATAGCCATTCTGACTCTGACTGGTGTGAGTTGGTATTCCATTGTGGTTTTCATTTGCGTTTTTCTAATGGTCAGTGATGTTGAGCTTTTTTATCATATGCTTGTAGGCCACATGTATGTCTTCTTTTGCAAAGGGTCTATTCGTATCCTTTGCCCACTTTTTAATGGGGTTGTTTGTTTCTTAAAAATCTGTTTAAGTTCTTTATAGATGCTAGATATTAGACCTTTGTCAGATGCATAGTTTGCAAAAATTTTCTCCCATTTTATAGGTCATGTGTTCACTCTGTTGATAGTTTCTTTTGTTGTGCAGAAGCTCTTTAGTTTAAATAGATCCCATTTGTCAATTTTTGTTTTTGTTTCAATGCTTTTGGGTCTTCGACATGAAATCTTTGTCTATGCCTGTGTTCAGAATGGTATTGTCTAGATTGTCTTCCAGGGTTTTTATAGTTTTGGGTTTTAAATGGAAATCTTTAATTCATCTTCAATTGATTTTTGTATATGGTGTATGAAGGAGTTAATTTCAGTCTTCTGCATATGGTTAGCCAGTTATCCCAGCATCATTTATTGAATAGGGAGTCTTTTCCCCATTGCTTGTTTTTGTCAGCTATGTCGAAGGTCAGATAGTTGTAGGTGTGCAGCCTTATTTCTGGATCCTTTATTCTTTTCCACTGGTCTATGTGTCTGATTTTGTACCAGAACCATGGTATTTTGGTTACTGTAGCCCTGTAGTATAGTTTGAAGTCAGGTAATGTGATGCCTCCAGGCTTGTTCTTTTTGCTTAGAATTTCTTTGGCTATTCAGGCTCTTTCTTGGTTCCATATGAATTTTTAAATAGTTTTTTCTAGTTCTGTGAAGAATCTCAATGGTAGTTTAATAGGAATAACATTAACTCTATAAATTGCTTTGGGTAGAATAACCACTTTAACAATATTGATTCTTCCTATCCATGAGAATGGAATTTTTTCCATTTGTTTGTGTCATCTCTGATTTCTTTGAACAGTGTATTGTAATTCTCATTGTAGAGATCTTTCACTTCCCTGATTAGCTGTATTCCTAGGGATGTGTGTGTGTGTGTGTGTGTGTGTGTGTGTATGTGGCAGTTGTGAATGGGATTGTGTTCTTGATTTGGCTGTTGGTTTGATTGTTGTTGGTGTATAGGAGTGCTAGTTATTTTTATACATTGATTTTGTATCCTATGACTTTGCTGAAGTGGTTTATCAGCTTAAGGAGCTTTTGGGTCGAGACTAATTTGGTTTTCTATACAGAGAATCATGTTATCTGCAAACAGAGATAGTTTGACTTCTTCTCTTCCTATTTGGATGGCCTTTCTCTTGCCTGATTTTGCTGGCTAGGACTTCCAATACTATGTTGAATAGGAGCTGTGAGAGACAGCATCCTTGTATTGTGCCAGTTTTCAAGAGGAATACTTTCATTTTTTGCCCATTCAGTAAAATGTTGGCTGTGGGTTTGTCATAGATGGCTGTTATTATTTTGAGGTATGTTCATTCAATACCTAGTTCATTGAGAGTTTTTAACATGAAGCAATGCTGAATTTTTTTAAAGCCTTTTCTGCATCTATTGAGATAATCATGTGGTTTTTGTCCTTAGGTCTTTTTTGTGATGAGTCACACTTATTGATTTGCATATGTTGAACCAATCTTGGATCCCAGGGATATAGCCTACTTGATCAGGGTGGATAAACCTTTTGTTGTGCTGCAGGATTTAAATTGCCAGTTTTATCTTGAGGATTTTTGCATCAGTGTTCATCAAGAATATTGGTTTGAAGTTTTCTAAGAGCTGTGCTCTGCCGGGTTTTGGTATTAGGATGATGCTGGCCTCATAGAATGAGTTAAGGAGGAGTCCCTTTTCTTTAATCTTTTGGAATGGTTTCAGCAGGAATGGTACCAGCTCTTCTTTGTACATCTGGGAGAATTCAGCTGTGAATCTGTGTGGTCTTGAGCTTTTTTGGTTGGTAGATTATTTATTACTGACTCAACTTTAGAGCTGGTTATTGATTTGTTCAGGGATTCAGTTTCTTACTGGTTCAGTTTTGGGAAGGTGTATGTGTCCAGTAATTTATCAATTTCTTCTTGATTTTCTATTTTATGTGCATAGAGGTATTCATAATATTCTCTGATGATTATCTGTATTTCTGTGGGGCCAGTGGTAATATCCCCTTTGTCTAATTGTGTTTATTTGAATCTTATCGTGTTTCTTTTTTATTAGTCTAACTCGTGGTCTATTTTATTAATATTTTTTTAAAAACCCAACTCCTGGATTAATTGATCTTTTAAATGATTTTTTGTATCTCAATCTCCTTCAGTTCAGCTCTGACTTTGATTATTTGGTGCCTTCTGCTATCTTTTGAATTTGTTTTCTCTTGGCTTGCTAGTTCTTTTAGTTGTGATACTAGGTTGTTAAATTGAGATATTTCTAACACTTTGATGTGGGCATTTAGTGCTATAAATTTCCCTCTTAACACTGCCTTAGCTGTGTCTAGAGATTTTGGTATGTTGTATCTTTGTTCTCATTCATTTCAAATAACTTCTTGATTTCTGTCTTAATTTCATTATTTACCCAAAAGTAATCCAGGAGCAGGTTTTTAAATTTTAATGTAACTGTATGGTTTTGAGTCAATTTCTTAGTCTTGATTTCTAATTTGATTGTGTTGTGGTCTGAGAGAGTTGCTGTTATGATTTCAGTTCTTTTGCATTTGCTGAGGAATGTTCTGCATTTGATTATGTGATCAATTTTAGAGTATGTGCCATGTGGCAGTGAGAAGAATCTATATTCTGTTGCTTTTGGGTGGAGAGTTTTGAGGTGTCTATCAGGTCCATTTGATTCAGGGCTGAGTTCAGGTCCTGAATATTTTTATTACTTATCTGTCTTAGTGATTTGTGTAATACTCTCAGTGAGGTGTTTAAGTCTCTCACTATTATTGTGTGGGAGTCTAAGTCTCTTTGAAACCAGGAACTTGATTATGAATCTGGGTGCTTCTGTGTTGGGTGCATATATATTTAGGATAGTTAGGTCTTCTTGTTGAATTTAACCCTTTATCATTATGTAATGCCCTTTTTTGTCTTTTTTGATCTTTATTGGTTTAACATCTGTTTTGTCTGAAACTAGGATTGCAACCCCTGCTTTTTTCTGTTTTCCATTTTCTGGGTAGATTTTCCTCCAGCCCTATGAGTGTCATTGCTTGTGAGATGGGTATCTGGAAGACAGCATACCAATGAGTCTTGGTTCTTTATCTAGCTTGCCACTGTGTGTCTTTTAATTGGGGCATTTAGCCTATTAACATTCAATGTTAGTACTGTTATGTGTGGATTTGATCCTGTTATCATGATATTAGATGGTTATTTTGTGGACTTGTTTGGTGGTCACTTTATAATGTCACTGCTGTGTGTACTTCAGTGTGTTTTGTAGTGGATAGTCTTTCCTTTTCATATTTAATACTTCCTTCAGGAGCTCTTATAGGGAAGGTCTGTTGGTAATGAATTCCCTCAGCATTTGCTAGTCTAAAAATAATATTATTTCTCCTTTGCTTATGAAGCTTAGTTTGGCTGGATATAAAATTCTGAAATTTCCTTTCTTCAGGAATGTTGAATATTGACCCCAATCTCTTCTGGCTTGTAGGATTTCTGCTGAGAAGTCTTGCTGTTAGTTTGATAGGCTTCCCTTTGTAGGAAAAAGAAAAATGTTAAATGCAGCTAGAGAGAAAGGTCAGAGACTTGACTTGCCTTATAAATCTGGCTGCCTTTAACATTTCTTTCTAGCTGCCTTTAATATTTTTTCTTTCATTTCGATCTTGGAGAATCTGGTGATTATGTGTCTTGGGGATGATTTTCTTGTGAAGTATCATACTAAGATTTTCTCTATTTCCTGAATTTGAATGCTGGACTCTCTAGCTAGGTTGGCGAAGTTCTCATGGATGATATCATGAAATATGTTTTCTAAGTTGGTTCCATTCTCCCCATCTCTTTCAGGGACACCAGTGAGTCATAGATTTGGTCTCTTTACATAATCCTGTATTTCTCAGAGGTTTTATTCATTCCTTTTCATTTTTTTCCTCTGTTTTGTCTGACTGTCTTATTTCAAAAAGCCAGTCTTCAAACTCTGAGATTCTTTCCTCCATTTGGTCTATTCTTGATCTTTCCCTCCATTTGGTTTATTCTGCTATTAATACTTGTGATTACATTGTGAAATATGTGTGATTACATTATGAAATGTGATTACATTATGGAGTGCAATCACAAGTACAATGTAATCACAAGTATTCATGTAGCATGTTTTTCATCTCTATCAGGTCAGTTACATTCTTTTCTATCCTGGCTACTTTTTGTATGTCAGTTCCTGCATTGTTTTGTCATGATTCTTAGCTTCCTTGGATTAGGTTTCAACATATACCTGTAGCTCAATGATCTTTGTTCCTATACATATTCTGAATTCTGTTTTTTTCATTTCAGCTATCTCAGCCTGGTTCAGAACCGGGAGATTAGGTTTCAACATACATCTGTAGCTCAATGATCTTTGTGTCTATACATATTCTGAATTCTATTTTTTTCATTTCAGCCATCTCAGCCTGGTTCAGAACTGGAGAGGTGATGTGGTCGTTTGGAAGACAGAGGGCACTCTGGCTTTTTGATTTGTCAGTCTTGTTGCCCTGGTTCTTTCTCATCTTTGTGGGCTTATATTCCTTTAATCTTTGAGGCTGGTGACCTTTGGGTGGGTTTTTTTTTCTTTTATTCTTTTTGATGACTTTGAGGGCTTGATTGTGGTATAAGGTGGTTTCAGCCAACTAGCTTCATTTCTTGAAGATTTTAGGGGGCCAACACTCAGGTCTCAAGACTAAATGTGGGAGACTTGTATTGGCTCTGACTTTGTTCTCTGGACAACACTTAGATAGGAGGTATAAGTTATAATGTTTGATAGTGGAATGGGTGACTCTAGTTAACAACAATGTATTGTATATTTCAAAATAGCTAGATGAGAGGACTTGAAATGTTCCCAACACATAGAAATGATAAGTACTTGAGGTGATGGATATCCTAAATACCCTGACTTGATTTTTACACATTCTATACATGTAGCAAAATATCACATGTACCCCATAAATATGTGCAAATATTATGTATTAATTTAAGAAAAGATTATAAGGCATGCAAAACAGCAGGTAAAAAATACCTAAAAGGAGTTCAATTAAACAAATCCAGAACTGATATAGATGTTATAACTACCAGACAAGGACATTAAAACGATGATTATAACTGTATTTTATATGTTCAAAAAGTTAGTAGATGAAAGGTATAGAAAATACCTGAATGGAAATTCTCAGAGATGAAAGCAACAGTGTCTGAGATGAAAAATACAATGGATAGTGTACGAGTCAGGATTCTTCAGAAAAACAACGTCAATAGGATACACACACACACACACACACACACACAAATGTATGTATGTAATATGTGTGTATATATAGGATGCATAGATGTGATGTACATTTATGTGTGTGTGTATGTATACAGATTCCATAAAATAAATCTCTCCCCCCATGTGTGTATATACACACATATAGATGAAAGGTATACACAAACACATAGAGGGGAGGGAGATATTTATTTTAAGGAATTGGTTCATGCAATTGTGGGGACTAGCAAGTCTGAAATTTGCAGGGCAGACCAGTAGGCTAGAAATTCTAGCAGGAGTTAGTGTTTCAGTCTTGAGTACAAAGTCAGCCTGTAGATAGAATTCCTTTCTCCATGGAGGACCTCAGTCTTTTCTCTTAGTGCTTTCGGCAGATTGGATGAGGCCCACCTTTGTTATGGAATATAATCTGCTTTACTCAATGTCTGCCGATTTAAATGTTCACACACCTAAAAAGTACCTTCACAGGAGCATTCAAGGTGCTGTCTGACCAAGCAACTGGGCATAGCCTAAAGTTGACACACAAAATAACCTATCACAGATGACATTAACAATGGGTTAGGCATTTCAGAAGAAAAGGTTAGTGAACTTGAAGCCATAGCAATTGACATGATTAAAACAGAAACAGAGAAAAGAGAGAATAAAAAAAAAAGCAGTAAATCAGTGAACTGTAGGAAAACCTCATATATCTAATATATCTGTAATTAAAGTTCAATGGACATTTTCAATCTCTATTTACTTACCTTTTAGCAGAATTTGACACTGGAACCACTTCCCAATTTTCAAAATACTTCATTTTCTTTTCTTTTCTTTTTTTTTTTTTTTTGAGACAGAGTCTCGCTCTGTCGCCCAGGCTGGAGTACAGTGGTGTGATCTCGGCCTACTGCAAGCTCCGCCTCCTGGGTTCATGCCATTCTCCTGCTTCAGCCTCCAGAGTAGCTGGGACTACAGGCGCCCACCACCACACCCGGCTAATTTTTTGTATTTTTAGTAGAGACGGGGTTTCACCATGTTAGCCAGGAGGGTCTCAATCTCCTGACCTCGTGATCCTCCAGCCTTGGCCTCCCAAAGTGCTGAGATTACAGATGTGAGCCACCATGCCCTGCCCAAAATACTTCATTTTCTTGGTAACACATTGGGTTGGTTTTCTTTCTATCTGGTTGCTTATTCTTTGTTTCCTTTTCCCTTTCTTCTGCCCATCCTTAAATGTTCTTTCTTAGGCTTCTTTCTCTTCCAGCTCTACCCACTCTTCTGGGTGACCTCACTCACTCCAATGGCCTCAGTTACCATCTCCATGCTTAGTCAAGATAGTTTCTAGTTTTGTTCAATCCAGAACTCTCATAAACATTTGACTCCAATGCTGGGTTGCCTGAGAGATCTTTCCTTTTGATGTTTCTTAGGCATTAAAAACCCAGCATAATCATAATGGAGTTCAACCTTCTTTCCTTAACTCCCAACCTGCTCCACTCCTCCACTTCCTGTTTTGCTGAAGGCATTCATTCCTCTCACCAAATCAGACATCTGGCTATCATCTTCCACTTCTTTGACTTTACTTCCCATTAGTCACAAAGTCTTGCTAATTCGACCTCCTAAACATTTCTAGAATGTACATATTCCTTTATCTCCATTGCCATGAACTTAGGCTAGACAGCTGTCTTCTCTCTCTTGGTTTATGGAAAAAAATATTCTAATTGATTATCTGTCTCTAGGTTTCCCAGTTCCAATCAATTTGCTATATTGTAAAATGAAAATCTGACCATGTTATTCTTCTCCTTAAAATGCTTTAGTGCCTCTCACTTTACTTAGGCCAAAGTCCAAACTCCTTAGCATTCATTAGAAGTGTCTGTCCAATCTCCTATTCATTTTTCATTAACCCTTTCCCATCCTATGCTATAAGTTACAGTCATACAGAACTTAATATATAGTTATTGGATTAAATTGAAGGCATGAGTAGGCTTATGGGTCTACCTAAAACTATTTTCAAAATGACTTATGTCTGTGCATTCTTGTTTCATCAGATTCTCCAAAGAAGTTTAAGAATCTGGCTCATAGAGGCTAATTTGGGATGGCACGGGGTCACTCCATGGTTCAGTTTCTTTACATATTCAAAACTTTTTTTTCTTTTTCTTTCTTTCTTTTCTTTTCTTTTCTTTTTTTTTTTTTCCAGCCTTTTGACTCATGGAGAATAAGGGAGTGGCCACAATTGAGCCACTAGAGCCACTGCAAGCTGATGAAGCTCTGATGGGGAAACTCCTTCAAAGGCAAATTAAGTTCTTCATTATCTTTCTTGAGGTTGATTGCAATAGTTTAACTAGTATTTCTGCTTTCTGTCTCCTCCAGTCTATCCTGCAGTCTACTGGCAAAGTCACTAAAAATGTGCAGGTATGATCATGTCATTATTTGGCTAAAATTCTTTAATGGCTCCCCTTGATTCTGAGGATGAGGTTCCAACTAGTTTTCACTGTGGCTGAGTCACTCTGTGGTCTGATTCCTGCCTGCTTCTCAATCCAGTGCTCTCACTATGCTCTTATTCCTTGCTTCAGCCACCCTACCTGCCTGTACTTCCCCTAAAAGGCTAGGGGACTGTTTGTGGTCATTATTCATTCCACTTGTTTGAAGCATTGCTGAAATGACCATTCATTTCTCTATGGTTGTTCCTGCTTCTATTATAGAGTTTGAAGGACTTGGGTGCCTGACACACAGAAACTCTTCTCTTTACACCATATACAAAAATTAACTCAAGATGGAGTAAAGACTTAATGTAAAACTTAGAACTATAAAAACCCTTGAGGAAACTCTAGACAGTACCATACAGGGCATAGGCACGGGCAAAGATTTCATGATGAAAACGCCAAAAACAATAGCAACAAAAGCAAAAATTGACAAATGGGATGTGATTAAACTAAAAAGCTTCAGCACAGCAAAATAAGTTATCATTAGAGTGAACAGAAAACCAACAGCATGAGAGAAAATTTTTGCAGTCTATCCATCTGACATAGGTCTAATATCCAGAGTCTGCAAGGAACTTAAAGAAGTTTATGAGAAAAAAACCTCAAACAACTCCTTAAAAAATGGGCAAATGACATGAACAGACACCTCTCAAAAGAAGACATACATGTGGCCAACTAGCATATGAAAAAAATCTCAACATCACTGATAATTAGAGAAACACAAATCAAAACTATAAGATGTCATTTGACACCGGTCAGAATGACTCTTATTAAAAAGTCAAAAAACAACAAATGCTGGCAAGATTGAGGAGAAAAAAGAACATTTCTACACTGTTGGTGGGAGTGTAAATTAGTTCAACCATTGTGGAAGAAAGCGTGGTGGTTCCTAAAGGACCTAGAGTTTGAAGGTCTAGGCAGAAATACCACTTGACCCAGCAATCCCGTTACTGGGTATATACCCTGTTTCTCATTTTTCATTACCTGAGTCTTTTAAAAGAGTAGTCTGTACTCCATTGCATTGATTTTTTTTTTTTTTTTTTACTTTTTATTTCTTGCCCTTTACAATCATGCTTTTGTCCTCATAATTTTACCGAAATTGTTTACTCAGCATATGCATGACATCCTTTTTGCTATATTCAGTGCCTTTATCTTTTGTATTTGTCTTGTTTCCTTTTGCATATTCTACTACCATCTTAGACTCAGCATGTCTAAAACGAAATATTCTAATATTTTCTTCTCAACAATTTTCTACCCATGAACTTCTTTCTGCCAGTTGTAAAACTAATCACAGAATGTAAAATCCTTGAAGTTATTCTCTGTCTTCTTATATGTTGAACTATTCAATTTCTTTTGTAGCATATTTTTCTATTTTGCTTTGTTTGTACAGTTACTATGCTAGTTCACAATTTTTTCATTTCACTGATGCAACTTTGCAATAAACTTCTAGCTGTTTATTAGAAATGTAATATAAACAACATATATAATTTAAAATTGTCTAATAGACACTTAAAAGTAAAAAGGCACAATTAATTTTAATATATTTTATTTATACCAATTTATCAAACGTATTAGCATTTAAAAATACTTTCAAAAATGAAAGTATTAAGATATTTTACTTTTTTTGGTTCTAATGTTTGAAATCTAGTTTGTATTTAACACTTACAGCACATCTCAAGTGAGAATAACCGCATTAACAGTCCTCAGTAGCTATGTGTGACTAGAGGCTAATGTATAGGTCAGCATAGAGCGTAGCTGACTTCTTCAACTCCAACTTTTTACTTTTTCCAATGGCATCTGCATTCCATCATCAGAGCAACTGATTATCAGCACTAATTTCATCACAAACATGTCTGACGAAAAAAAGACTTTATGGTTACCTTTACTTCAGTATGCATGGAAAGAACTGATTCATTTTTTCTGACTTGATTTAAAGTCCTCCATAAATTCTTCTCACATTCAATAGTCTCCCCTTATCCATGGTTTCACTTCACCTGGTCAACCATGATCGAAAATATGAAGCTATTTTGAAAGAGAGAGGGAGAGACCACATTCACATGACTTATTACAGCATATTGTTAAAAATTGTTCTATTTTATTATTATTTTTGTTAATCTCTTACTGTGCCTAATTTATAAGTTAAACTTTATTATAGTTATTTATGTATAGGGAAAAACATAGTATATGTAGGATTTGGTATTATCTGTGGTTTCAGGCATCCACTGAGGGGCTTGAAATGTATCCCCTGCAGATAAGTGGGTACTACTGTACTTACCCAACATTATGCAGCCCTCTTCTCATTGACGACTTAGATACCAACCCAGATGCTTTGCTTAAGATATTGTGCATGTATTATAATATCTAACATCAACTAGAATCTCCTAAACTTTTTCTGAGATTGGTAGAAAAAAGGTATACATTTCCAAAACTTGATCTTTTATTACAACATTTATTAATACATTTGTTAAGCAATTTAGAAATATAAATACATATTTCATAAGTCAATATGCTCATACCGTAGAAAACTTAAAACACTGAGTGAAAAAATTAAATGATTTGATCTAATATATTTTGTGTTCCCCTTTTAACTCTTCTCTCTCTTTGTGACCAAACTCAGCCCGTGAGTTAAGTATAAATTACAATGTATATGGGTGCAATTATTTGAGTAAAATTATTTTAGACAAAGTATCCAATTTATGAAATATGTGGAGAAGAAAGAAATTTGTTTTAGTGTGAGATAAATGATCAGATGTCATTTTGTAGCTGAATGAAACACTCTCATAAATAAATATTTGAAAATTAGATATTATTTATCACCTATGCCATTTATGTCATACAAATTTGTAAAATGTTCTTACTTGTAAATGGGTTGTAGTCTTCAAATTGATGACAAAAAATTTCTATACTCTTTACAACAAATGGGAATTTATTACTAAACTTTTCATCCTCCCGCTATTTCTCATAAATGCATCCACTGTAAAGGAATATGTAGCTTCATGCATGGCAAGTTTTCTAAACAAGTCTTAGTCCTGGTCACCTCATTCATCTAAAGTGTTTGTTGAATATAATCGCTGAGATTTATTCCTCACTAAACTTAAACCATTTGAGGTTTCAGTTTTTAGGTCTTGAGCCATTTGGTCTTCCTTATCTCTTGCATCAGATCATTCTCCAAGTAACCACTAGAAGTGGCGTTCTAATTAATACTGGACTGATTGGCATAATGACCCTATTTTATTCAGAGTACTCCCTTTAATTGTTAATAGCTTCATGTTGTTTTTACATATCTTGTTTATTACCACAACAACCACATTCTTGCCTTAATATTGACCACAATTCATTTATCTTTTCCAAACGTTAGTTTTTATTATTTTTTCAGATAAAGTTTAATTTGTTTTATGGTGTTATTATAATTTTTCTTTATTAAAAGGGGTATGTATATGTTTGAAAATTCTTTGTTTTAAAATATTTATAGATTGTGTAACTTAAATCATCTTTGACTTTAACTTGGACTGCATTAAAATGGTAAATTTAGGAGAGGTTAAGATCTTTTATTCTTCACATTGCTTTAATTTCCTCCAATTTTTGTATCCTTTAAGATGTTTGCTATTTCTATACTAATGGAAGTAAAATATATATGTCAAATCATTGGAGAATCTGGCATTAACTGTGTGTGCAGAGTGGATTAACTGCAATATTAGCTTAAATCTTAATTAAAATCTCACAAAGGTCCTTAATAGTATAGATGACTATTTTGTGAATTATTGGAGACTACTTTATTAAAAAAAAGATAGAAATTTTGGAAAAAGTGATCTCATTTTGTAAATTAAGAGAATGCCTCTGCCTGGTTATTTCACAATGTTTCTAAAATTATTTGAACTCTTTAAAAAAATTCAGCAATGAAATGAAATGGGTTTATTATTAATATTGTAGAAAGAAGCCTGCATGTAAGCCTTACGACCGTTTATGAGGAAACTTTTTTGACAAAAGGATGTTAAAAAATAGATGAGGAGAGGAGAGACAAGAGAATTTGGGCAGCCTTTTCTCCTAACCTTAGGATTACATTATCATCAATAATATCTTAGTTTTTAAAGTATTTCAGTTATCCCACTTTTTAGTGCAGAATTGTAGCAGTAATTGTACCTGAAGTGGAGGTAAAATCCCATCTAATTTGCCCAGCTCCAGCTGGACCCCATTTTTCTGAGAAATGTGTAGTTCTGAGAAGTGTTATTTTTTAGATAGTCTTTTACAGTGAAGCTTTGTATACATGCTTGTTAAAAATGTAAGGTTTTTTTTTTTGGAGATGGAGTCTCACTCTGTCAGCTAGGCTGGAGTTCAGTGGTGCAATCTTGGCTCAGTGTAACCTCCACCTCTTAGGTTCAAGTGATTCTCCTGCCTCAGCCTCCAAGCAGCTGGGACTACAGATGCGTCCTACTACGCCTGGCTGATTTTTGTATTTTTAGCAGAGTTGGCGTTTCACCGTATTGGTCAGGCTGGTCTTGAACTCCTGACTTTGTGATCCACCCACCTCGGCCTCACAAAGTGCTGGGATTACAGGCATGAGCCACTGCGCCCGGCCAAAAATGTAAGTTTTATATGTCTAACTTAATGGAGAAAATTATTTATCAAGTCCCCCAAGCTTCTATTTCTAAAAAATATGACATTGTTGTTACTTAATTTTTAAAATTTGTATAAATTTATGGGGTGCCAGTGCAATGTTGTTACATGCATAGATTATGCAGTGGTCAAGTCAGGGCTTTCGGGTATCTATCCACTAAATTTCATTAACTATACTTATTAAGTAATTTCTCATCATTCACCCCTCCCACCCCCCTGCCCCCGTCTGAGTCTCCACTGTCTATCATTCTACCTTCTATGTCTGTGTGCTCATGGTTTTTTAGCACCCACTTATGAGTGATAACATGTGATATTTAACTTTCCGTGTCTGACTTGTTTCACTTAAGATAATGACCTTCAGTTTTATCCATGTTGCTGCTAAAAATATGATTTCATTTTTTTCTATGGCTGAATACATATTCCATTGTGTATATATACTACATTTTCTTTACCCAGTCTTCCATTGATGAACACATAGGTTGATTCTATAACTTTGCTATTGTGAATAATACTGTGATAACATATGAGTGCAGGCATCTTTTTGATAAATTGATACCAAGCAGTGGGTTTGTTGGATCAAATGGTAATTCTACTTTTAGTTCTTTGAGAAATCGCCATACTGTTTTCCACAGAGGTTGTAATAATTTACATTTCCACCAACAGTGTATAAGACTTATACACAACAGTGTATAAGACTTATACACAACAGTGTATAAGACAGTGTATAAGATGTTGGCAAGGTTCTCTACAACCTTGCCAACATCTGTTATTTTCTCTCTTTTTAATAATAGCCATCTTTACTGGGTTAAGATGATATCTTGTAGTTTTAATTTGCATTTCTCTGATGATTAATGATGTTGAGCATTTTTTCTTATACCTGTTAGCCATTTGTATGTCTTGTTTTGAGAAATGTCTGTTCATGTCCTTTGTCCACTTTTTAAAAATATATACTTTTAACTTTTAGGTTCAGGAGTACATGTGAAGGTTTGCTGTGTAGGTAAATTCCTGTCGTGGGGGTTTGATGTACAGATTATTTCATCACTCAGGTATCAAGCACAGTAGCCAATAGTTATCTGTTCCACTTCTCTTCCTCCTCCCACCCTCCACCCTCAAGTAGACTCTAGTGTCTGTTGTTTCCTTCTTTTTGTTCGTAAGTTCTTGTCATTTAGCTCCCACCTGTAAGTAAGAACATGTGGTATTTGGTTTTGTGTTCCTGCATTAGTTTGCTATCGACAATAGCCTCTGGCTGTATCTGTGTTCTTGCAAAATACAAAATCGCATTCTTTTTTATGACTGCATAGTATTCCATGGTTTATGTGTACCACATTTTCTTTATCCAATCTGTCATTGATGGGTATTTAGGTTGATTCTATGTTTTTGCTATTGTGAATAGCACTGCAGTGAACATTCATGTGCATGTGTCTTTATGGTAGAATAATTTATATTCCTCTGGATATATACCCAGTAATGGGATTGCTGGGTTGAGTGATAGTTCTGCTATTAGCTCTTTGAGGAATCGCCATACCGCTTTCCACAATGAGTGAACTGGTTTACACTCCAACAAACTGTGTAGAAGTGTTCCCTTTTCTCCACAACCTTGCCAGCATCTGCTATTTTTGGACTTTTTAATAGCCATTCTTACTGGTGTGAGATGGTATCTTATTGTGTATTTGATTTGCATTTCTCTAATGGTCAGTGATATTGAGCCTTTTTTCATATGCTTGTTGGCTGCATGTATGTGTTCTTTTGTATAGTGTCTGTTCATGTCCTTTGCCCACTTTCTAATGGGGTCATTTTTTTTTGGAAATTTGTTTAAGTTTCTTACGTATGCTGGTTATATTAGACCTTTGTCAGGTGCATAGTTTGCAAATATTTTTTCCCAATCTATAGATTGTCTGTTTACTCTGTTGATAGTTTCTTTTGTTATGCAGAAGCTCATAAGTTTAATTAGCTCCCGCTTTTCAATTTTACTATTGCTTTTGGTCTCTTTGTCATGAAATCTTTGCCTGTTCCTGTGTCTAGGATGAAATTGCCTAGGTTGTCTTCCAGGGTTTTTATGGTTTTAAATTTTACATTTAAGTCTTTAATCCATCTCTAGTTGATTTATTTATTTGATGTAAGGAAGGACTCCAGCTTCAATCTTCTGCATATGGCTAGCCAGTTATCCCAGCATCATTTATTGAATAGGAAGTCTTTTCCCCATTGCATGTTTTTGTCAGCTTTGTTGGAGATCAGACACTCATAGATGTGTGACCTTTGGGCTTATTTCTGGGCTCTCTATTCAGTTCCATTGACCTATGTGCCTTTTTTGTACCAGTACTGTGCTGTTTTGATTACTGTAGCCTTGTGGTATGATTTGAAGTCAGGTAATGTGATGCTTCCAGCTTTGTTGTTTTTCCTTAGGATTGCCTTGGCTATTCAGGCTCTTTTTTGGTTCCATATGAATTTTAAATAGTTTTTTTCTAGTTCTATGAAGAATGTCAATGGTAGTTGGAGAAGAATAGCATTGAATCTGTAAATTGATTTGCACAGTATAGCTATTTTAATGATATTGATTCTTCCTATCCATGAGCATGGAGTGTTTTTCCATTTGTTTGTGTCTTCTCTGATTTCTTTGAGCAGTGTTTTGTAATTCTCATTGTAGACATATTTCACCTGCCTGGATAGCTGTATGCCTAGGTATTTTATCTTTTTTTAATGACAGTTGTGAATAGGATTGCCTTTCTGATTTGGCTCTTAGTTTGATTGTTGGTGGTGTAAAGGGAATATTTTGTATGTTGATTTTTACATCCTGAAATTTTTGCTGAAGTTGTATATAAGCTGAAGGAGCTTTTGGAGGTTATGAGACTATGGGATTTTCTAGATATAGAATTATGTTATCTGCAAACAGGGATAGTTTGACTTCCTCTTTTCCTATTTGGATGCCTTTTATTTCTTTCTCTTGCCTGATTGCTCTGGCTAGGACTTCCAATACTATGTTGGATAGAAGTGGTGAGAGAGGGCATCCTTGTTTTGTACTGGTTTTCAAGGTAAATGTTTCCAGCTTTTGCCCATTCAGTATAATGTTGGCTGTGGGTTTGTTATAGATGGCTCTTATGATTTGAAGTATGCTCCTTCAATACCTAGTTAATTGTGAGTTTAAAACATGAAGTGGTGTTGAATTTTATAGAAAACCGTTTCTGTGTCTATTGAGACAATCATGTGATTTTTGTCTTCAGTTTTGTTTATGTGATGAGTCACATTTGTTGATCTGTGTATGTTGAACCAACCTTGCATTCTGGGGATGAATCTTACTAGATTGTCATGAATAAGCTTTTCATTGTGCTGCTGGATTCAGTTTGCTGTATTTTGTTGAGGATTTTTAAATTGATGTTCATCAAGGATATTGGTCTGAAGTTTTCTTCTTTTTGTTGTGTCTCTTCCAGGTTTTGGTATCAAGATGATGCTGACCTTATAGAATGAGTTGCAGAGGAGTCCCTCCTTCTCTTTTTTTGGGAATAGTTTCAGCAGGAATGGTACCAGCTTTTCTTTGTACATCTGGTAGAATTTGGCTATAAATCCGTCAGGTCCTGGGCTTTCTTTGGTTGGTAGACTTTTTATTACTGATTCAATTTCAGAGCCTGTTATTAGTCTGTTTAGGGAATCTATTTCTTCCTGGCTCATTTTTGTCAGAGTGTATGTGTCCAGGAATTTATTTATCTCTTCTAGGTTTTGTAGTTTGTGTGCATAGAGGTGTTCATAGTACTTTTTGATGGTTGTTTTTATTTCTATGGAGTCAGGAGTAGCATTTCCATCATCATTTCTATTTATGTTTATTTGGATCTTGTGTCTTTTCTCTTTTATTAGGCTAGCTAACAGCCTATGTATCATATTATTTTTTTCACAAAACTAACTCCTGGATTTGTTGATCTTTTGAATGTTTTTTTTTTTGTGTCTTGATTTCCTTCAGTTCAGCTCTGATTTTTTTTTATTCTTCTAGCTTTGGGGTTGATATATATGTTCTTGCTTCTTTAATTCTTCCAGTTGTGATGTTTGGTTGTTAAATTGAGATATTTCTAACTTTTTAATGTGGACATTTATTGCTATAAATTTTCTTCTTAACACTGCTTTACCTAGGTCCCAGAGATTCTGATATGCTGTATCTTTGTTCACATTATTTTCAAAGAACTTCTTGATTTCTGCTTTAATTTTATTTTTTACCCAAATGTCATTCAAGGGCATCTTGTTTAATTTTTTTGTAGTTGTGTGGTTTTTGTAGTCTTGAGTTCTATTTTTATTGTGCTGAAAGTGTTAAGTATGATTTTATGAATTTTTTCTTTTGCATTTGTTGAGGATTGTTTCATGGCCAATTTTGTGGTCGATTTTAGAGTATGTGCCGTATGGTTATCAGAGGAATGTATACTCTGTTGTTTTGGGGTGGAGAGTTCTGTAAAGGTCTATCAGATTCATTTGAGCCAATATTGAATTCAGGTCCTGAATATCTTGGTTAATTTTCTCCACCAATGATTTATTACTATCAGTGTAGTGTTGAAGTCTCCCACTATAATTGTATGGGAGTATATGTGTCTTTTTAGTTCTCTATGAACTTTCTTTGTAAATCTGGATGGTCCTATGTTGACTGCATATATATTTAGGATAGTTAGGTCTTTTTGTTGAATTGAACCCTTTATGATTATGTAATGCCCTTCTTTGTCTTTTTTGATATTTGTTGGTTTGAAATCTGTTTTTTCTGAAATTAGAACGGAAACCTATACTTTTTTCTCTTTTCCATTTGCTTGATAGGTTTGCCTCCTTTCCTTTATTTTGAGCCTATGAGTGTCATTACATGTGAGATGGGTCTGTTGAAGACAGCATACCATTGTTGCCCTCTTTTTTTTTTTTTGAGATGGAATCTTGCTCTGTTGCCCAGGCTGGGGTGCAGTGGTGTGATCTTGGCTCACTGCAAGCTCTGCCTCCCAGGTTCACGCCATTCTCCTGCCTCAGCCTCCCAAGTAGCTGGGACTACAGGTGCCCGCCACCATGCCCAGCTAATTTTGTTGCCCTCTTTTTAATGGGATTATTTGTTAAGTTGTTTGAGTTTTCGTGTATTTTGGTATTAGTCCCCAGCTAAATAAATAGTTTGTAAATATTTTCTCCCATTTTACAAGTTGTCTGTTCACTCTGTTGATTATTTCTCGGGCTGTGCAGAAGCTTCTTGTTTAATTAATTCCCATTTGCCTACGTTTTAAATTGCCTATGCTTTTGATGTTTTAGCGACAAATTTTTTGCCCCGACCAATGCTTATAAGAGTTATCCTTAGATCTTTTCTTAGTATTTATTGAAATGGTTTTGGGTTGTACATTTAAGTCTTTAATCCGTCTTGAGTTAACTTTTGTATATGATGAGAGGTGGGGTCCAGTTTTATTCTTTCACATCTGGCAATCCAGTTTTTGCAGCACCATTTATTGGTTTTTAACTCAGGTGACTTCATTTAATATAAGCTCTATCAAGTATACTTTTTACTTATTAGGTTTGTCATCAATGTTTTGTTGTTGTTTTTGGCAATATGCAGAGATGAACTTAAAAGTCTGGTTTTATCTAAAGAAAAACAAAGGCTTACTTGATAATCTTAAAATTTATTCTTTTTCTAATTGAATTGCTTGGAATATATTATTTTGTACTTACCATCTTAACCCCCGAAGTACATATTATCCTCTTAATGGAATCTCTCGATTTTACAGAAAGAAATTCTTATTGATTATTTGATTGTCTTAGTTTGTTTGTGCAGTTATAGCAAAATACCACAGACTCGGCAAAGAACAGAAATTTATTTCTTATAGTTCTGGAGGCTGGGAAGTTCAAGATCAAGATGCCAGCATTTGGTTTGGTGAGGGCCTTCTTGCTATATCCTCACATGACAGAAGGAATAGTAGGGAAAGAGGGGTCAAAGTCAGCTCCCTCCAGCTCTTTTTATCAGACACTAATTCATTCATGAGAATGAAGCCCTCATGACTTAGTTACTTTCCAAAAGGCTCTATCACTTAGCAGTACCATAATGGGGGTTAAGTTTCAACACATAAATTTTGGGAATCATTTAGGCCATAACAGCTAGAAAAGTCCAACTTATAAACCTTGCCTGATCTGAAGGAATAAAATGTTGACATGTACCAGAACCTACAAAATGAACTGCAGAGAAACTGTCAGGTGTGTCTTTATTTGGCAAATTTATAATTTGGCATGCTCTATTTTTCATAAGTTTCTACTAGATAACAAAAATAAGTTATGATCCTTCAAAAAATCTAAACATGTTTTAACATATAAGGCTTTTCTGATAATTATATCTAAGACTCATATTTCATTCTAATTTGTTTGAATTTTAATGTAAATTCATAGTGGACAATGTAAAAACAGTTAATCTTAGAGTTACCGTTTTACGAATGTTTGAATAAAAAATAACATCACAGATTGATAAATAAGATATCAAGCAATGAAGGGTTTTGTTTTTGAAATAAGTAAAAACTTATTTCAAAAGAGTAGAGAAATATGATACTTAAAGCTTCTATATTTGATCAAATTTAAGTTGCTGTTGATTCTGTGTTTCACTATTGATTTATATACCTCAAAGTAAGAAAAACATTGACAATAAACCACGACACACCATAGATTGAAAGAATCATCTTAATTTCAAGTTATTAAAATGTCATAAAGAGCCATTGTAACATTGATGAAATAGAGTATTTTTGTGTAATTTTCTAATCTATACATTGATATTTGTCCCATTAAAATATTTTAACTTTTTGATTAAGTCTTGACTTAACAGTAGGGAATAAATGTGAAATAAGAAATGTGTTTAATTTTTTTAAACCTAAATTTTGATTTGCCTGATTTTAAAGTGAGAGAAAGATAATGACTGTCTAGATTTGTTAAAGTAAATAATTTTGAAAGACAAAGCACACTAAGTTTAGGTATCTATTTGCCGTAAACTCTCATATCAATAATTTACTTATCTCTCTTCCACTGAGGATTGATGTAGAGGTTTCAATAAGAAAAAAAAAAAAAAAAAAAGAAGCCAAACCAATAAGACCCTGTCATGGGGTAGCACATTTTTTTCTTGTAGGACCAATAGAACTTGTATCTTATAGGGAGTGTATAAGTTGTAGACAAAATAATGTAAAAGAATAAATAAAATAAAAAATTTAAAAGTGGTATTTCTTTGCCTTTCTATAGAATTTTAGAATTTCTTTAGTATCTTAGTATGACTTACCATGCTAAATTCCTGTAAAGAAGCCTGTGAAGTCGATACCTTTGAGCAATTCACTTAGAATATCTGAACTCAGTTATCTCATCTTCAAAATGGATAAAATATCTATTTCATAAAATTCTTGTGAGGATTTAATAAAATATTTGCAGGTATTTATGCGTGTCTAACCCATTGCATGCACTCAGCAATAGGTATCTATTATACATATCTATTAATGCTTATTGAAATGTCAGTGCAGTAGATGAAAATTTAGAGTGTATTTTATTTGTCTAGGTCATATAGGTTGTTAAGTAATAGAGTTGAGTCTAGCGATTAAAGCCCCCCCCCCCCATTGTTACCTCCCGAGATCTTTCACATGATCATACTCCCTCTGTGATCCATGGATACATTTTTGAAATGCTTCATTTTGAAGAAAAGATATGTTATTTTGAAAAGCATAGGTTTAGGAACCACACAAACCTGACTTCAAATCCAAGTTTTAACATCTATTGGTATGTGACCCTGGAAAATTTACTTAGTATCTTATTTTTTACATTTGTGAAAGAACCTCAATTTTCTCGTTTGTGAAAGAAAGAAAAGAATCTACCTTAAGGTTGTTGAACACATAAATGTGCATATAAATATAGATATCTAGATATTGGAGTATATATTTATACAGAAAGGGCATAGTAGAGAGAATGCCTAACACTTATGATTAAACATTTTTTAAAATTAAGGGTGCATAATAGTTGTACAAATTTATGGGGTACATTTGATGCTTTTATACAGGCATACAATGTGCAGTGATCAAGTCTGGGTAGTTAGGGTACCCATAACCTCAAGCACTTATTATTTCTTTGTGTTAGGAACATTCTAATTTCACTCCTTTAGTTATTTAAAATATATAATACATTATTTTTAACTATACTTGCCCTATTGTGCTACTAACACTAGATCTTGTTCATTCTATCTAACTCTATTTTTTAATGCATTAACCAGCAACTCCTTATTTACCCTCCAATACTACTCTTCCCAATCTCTGGTAGCTATCATTCTACTCTATTTCCATGAGTTCAATTTTTTTTTTTTTTTTGCTTTTACATGCAATATTGGTGTTTCTGTGCCTGGCTTATTTCACTTAAGATAATATCCTCCACTTTCATCCATGTTGTTGCAAATGAAATGATTTCATTCTTCTTTATGGCTGAATAATATTCCATTGTGTATTTGTACCATATTTTCTTTGTCCATTCCTCTATTGATGGACACTTAAGTTGATTCCATATCTTGGCTATTGTGAGTAGTGCTGCAATAAACATGAGAGGGCAGATCTCTTTGTTATACTAATTTCTTTCTTTTGAATATACCCAGAAGTGAGATTGTTGGATCATATGGTAGTTCTATTTTTAGGTTTTTGAAGAACCTTCATGGTGTTCCTCATAGTGGTTGTACTATGTACACTCTGGCCAACAGTATATGAAGGTTCCCTTTTCTCCACATCTTCACCAGCATTTGTTATTGCCTGACTTTTGAATATGAGCCATTTTAACTGGAGTGAAATGATATTTCATTATAGTTTTGGTTTGTATTTCTTTGAGCATTTTTTCATACACCTATTTGCCATTTGTATGTCTTCTTTTGAGAAATGCCTAGTCAGACCTTTTGCCCATTTTTAATCAGATTATTATTATTATTGTTCGCTAGTGAGTGGTCTGAGCTCCTTAGCTTTCCTGTTATTAATCCCATGTCAGATTGGTGTTTTGCAAATATTTTCTCCCATTCTGTGGGTTGTCTGTTCACTTTGTTGATGGTTTCCTTTGCTGTGTCGAGGCTTTTTAACTTGATGTGATCCCATTTGTCCATTTTTGGTTTGGTTGCCTGTATTTTTGAGGTGTTACTCAGGAAATCTTTGCCCAGACCAATGCCTTGGAGTGTTTCCCCAATGTTTTCTTGTAGTAGTTTCATAATTTGAGATCTTAGATTTAAATCTTTAATTAATTTGGATTTTGGTTTTGTATATGGTGAGAGATAGGGGTCTAGTTTCATTCTTCTGCATATGGATATCCAGTTTTCCTGGCACCATTTATTGAAGAGACTTTCATTTCCCCAATATATGTTCTTGGTACATTCATCAAAAATGAGTTGAATTTAGATGCATGGATTGATTTTTGGGCTCTCTATTCTGTTTCACTGGTTTATGCATCTGTTTTTATGACAGCACCATGATGTTTTGATTACTATAGTTCTATAGTATAAAGTCAGGTAATGTAATGCTTCCAGCTTTGTTCATTTTGCTCAGGATAGCTTTGGCTATTTTGGGTCTTTTGTGGTTCCATATAAATTTTAGAATTGTTTTTCTATTTCTTTAATAACGTATTCATTTTGATAGGGATTAAATGGAATCTGTAGATTACTTTGAGTAGTATAGATATTTTAATAATACTGATTCTTCCAATTCATGAACATAAAATATCTTTTCATTTTTTTGATGTGTCCTCTTCAATTTCTTTCATCAATGCTTTATGATTTTCATTGTAAAGATCTTTCATTTATTTGGTCAAGTTAATTCCTAGGTATTTTATTTTAATTGTAGCTACTGTAAATGATATTACTTTCTTCATTTCTTTTCAGATTGTTCAGTGTTGGCATATAGAAATATACTGATTTGTGTATGTTAGTTTTGTATCCTGAAACTTTACTGAATTTGTTTATCAGTTATAATAGTTTTTTTTTGGTGGAATCTTTAGATTGTCCCAAATATAAGATCTTATTATCTGCAGACAAAAATAAATTGACTTCTTCCTTTCCAGTTTGTATGCCCTTTCTTTCTTTCTTTTGTTAACTTGCTGTAGCTAGGACTTTAGTACTATGTTGAATAAAAATGGTGGAAGTAGGCATCCTTATCTTGTTTCAGAACTTAGAGAAGGCTTTTAGATTTTCCCTGTTCTGTATGATACTAGCTGTGGGTTTGTAATATATGGGTTTTATCATGTTGAAATATGTTCCATCTACCCAATTTTTTGAAAGTGTCTACCATAAAGTGATATGAATTGTTTTATGAAAATGGATGCATTGTGAAAAATGTTTCTCTTATCTTTCTTTCTTTTGTAGAGATAGGATTTTGCTATGTTGCCTAGGCTGGTCTCGAGCTCCTGGCCTCAAAGGATCCTCCTGCCTCATCCTCCTAGAGTGTTGGGATTACAAGCATGAGCCACTGCTGTGCCAGGCCTGATGCTGAAGTTTATCAGTTTATTTTTCTTGGCATCTACTAAAATGATCATGTGGTTTTTGTCCTTCATTCTGTTGATGTGATGTATCACATATTAAAATTTGCATATGTTGAACCAATCTCACGTTTGTGGGATGAATCCTACTTGATCGTGATAAATGATCTTTTTAATGTGTTGTTGAATTTGGTTTACTAGTATTTGTTGAGAATTTTTGCATTTGTGTTCATCAGGAATATTGGCTAGTAGGATTTTTTGTTGTTGTTATTGTAGATTTGTCTGGTTTCCATATTAGTGTAATGCTGGCCTCGTAGAATGAGTTTGAAAGTATTCCCTCCTCCTCACATTTTTTATGTAGTTTGAGTATGATTGATATGATTTCTTATTTAAATGTTTGGTAGAATTTAGCAGTGAAGTCATTCGGTCCTGGGCTTGTCTTTGATGGGAGACATTTTATTACTGTTCTATCTCTTTACATATTATGGTCTATTCAGGTTTTGGATTTCTTCATGGTTCAAACTTTGCAGGTTGTAATGTGCCTAGGGATTTATCTGTTTCTACTAGCTTTTCTAATTTATTGGCATATAGTTGTTCACAATAGTTTTTAATGATCGTTTGGATTTTTGTGGTATCAGTTGTAATGTCTGCTATTTCATCTCTGGTTTTATTGATTGAGTCTTTTCTGTTTTTTTCTTGTAATATGGCTACAGTTTGTCAATTTTGTCTATCTGTTCACAAAAGATTTTGTTTATCTTTTTGTTTCATTGATCATTTATATTTTTAGCCTAAATTGTATTTATTTTGCTCTGATATTTATTATTTATTTTCTTCTACTAATTTGGGTTTTCATTGCTTTTGTTTTTCTAGTTCTTTAAGATGCATTGTTATATTGTTTATTTGATGTTTATCTTTTTTTGGTATATGTTTGTTGCTTTAAAGTTCCCCCTTATTATTGCTTTTGCTGCATCCCAAGAATTTGGTACATGTGTTTCCATTTTTATTTGTTTCAAAAAACTTTAAAAATTTCTTTCTCAATTCCTTCAGTGATAGAAAGATGACAGAAAGGATGAAAGAAAAGCACTTTTTGTGTAAAAGTAATTTTCTCTGATAGTATGTTTTAATTTCTTGTTTTTAAAATATCTGTGTATTTATTACAGGTTTTTTATTTTTACCATGAGGTTTGCAAATAACATCTTATAACCAAATATTTTAAACTGATGACAAGTTAACTCTGATTACAAGGAAGTAAAAAAAATAAAATAAGCAAAGAGAATACTAAAAAACTCTACATTTTAACTCCTTCCTCCTGCTTTTTGACTTTTTGCCATCTCAATTTATGTATTTTTATATTGTCAATCTCTTAAAAAGTTGTAGTTACTAATTTTTGATAGGTTTGTCTTTTAGTCTTCCTACTAAATATCAGTATTTTACACACTGCAATTATAGTTTTAAAGTATTCCATATTTGTCTGTGTACTTATTATTATCAGTGATTTGTTTTATACCTTTAGAGGATTTCTTATTGTTTATTCACATCTTTTTCTTTCAGATTGAAGAATTCCCTTTAGTATTTTTTATAAGACAGATCTGATATTTGACAAAATCTCTCAGCTTTTGTTTTCTGTGAAAGTATTTATTTCTCCTTCATGTTTGAAGGATAATTTTGCTGGATATATTATTCTAGGCTGAGTTTGTTTTCCTTCAGCACTTTGAATATGTCATTTCACTCTGTCCTAGCTGGTGAGGCTTCTGCTGAGAAGTCTGCTGCCAGACATATCAGAGCTCCTTCATATGTTATTTGCTTCTTTTCTCTTGTGGCTTTTAGGATTCTTTCTTTATCCTTGCCCTTTGAGAGTCTGATTATTATATACCTTGAAATCATCTTTTTTGGGTTGAATCTTATTGGTATTCTGTGACCTTCTTGTACCTGGGTATTCTTATCTTTCTCTGTGTTTGAAAAGTTCCCTGTTATTATTTCTTTTTTTTATTTATTATTATTATACTTTAAGTTTTAGGGTACATGTGCACAATGTGCAGGTTAGTTACATATGTATACATGTGCCATGCTGGTGCACTGCACCCACTAACTCGTCATCTAGCATTAGGTATATCTCCCAATGCCATCCCTCCCCCCTCCCCCACCCCACAACAGTCCCCAGAGTGTGATGTTCCCCTTCCTGTGTCCATGTGTTCTCATTGTTCAACTCCCATCTATGAGTGAGAATATGCAGTGTTTGGTTTTTTGTTCTTGTGATAGTTTACTGAGAATGATGATTTCCAATTTCATCCATGTCCCTACAAAAGACATGAGCTCATCATTTTTTATGGCTGCATAGTATTCCATGGTGTATATGTGCCACATTTTCTTAATCCAGTCTATCATTGTTGGACATTTGGGTTGGTTCCAAGTCTTTGCTATTGTGAATAATGCCGCAATAAACATACGTGTGCATGTGTCTTTATAGCAGCATGATTTATAGTCTTTTGGGTATATACCCAGTAATGGGATGGCTGGGTCAAATGGTATTTCTAGTTCTAGATCCCTGAGGAATCGCCACACTGACTTCCACAATGGTTGAACTAGTTTACAGTCCTACCAACAGTGTAAAAGTGTTCCTATTTCTCCACATCCTCTCCAGCACCTGTTGTTTCCTGACTTTTGAATGATTGCCATTCTAACTGGTGTGAGATGGTATCTCATTGTGGTTTTGATTTGCATTTCTCTGATGGCCCATGATGGTGAGCATTTTTTTATGTGTTTTTTGGCTGCATAAATGTCTTCTTTTGAGAAGTGTCTGTTCATGTCCTTCGCCCACTTTTTGATGGGGTTGTTTGTTTTTTTCTTGTAAATTTGTTTGAGTTCATTGTAGATTCTGGATATTAGCCCTTTGTCAGATGAGTAGGTTGCGAAAATTTTCTCCCATTTTGTAGGTTTCCTGTTCACTCTGATGGTAGTTTCTTTTGCTGTGCAGAAGCTCTTGAGTTTAATTAGATCCCATTTGTCAATTTTGTCTTTTGTTACCATTGCTTTTGGTGTTTTAGACATGAAGTCCTTGCCCATGCCTATGTCCTGAATGGTAATGCCTAGGTTTTCTTCTAGGGTTTTTATGGTTTTAGGTCTAACATTTAAGTCTTTAATCCATCTTGAATTGATTTTTGTATAAGGTGTAAGGAAGGGATCCAGTTTCAGCTTTCTACATATGGCTAGCCAGTTTTCCCAGCACCATTTATTAAATAGGGAATCCTTTCCCCATTTCTTGTTTTTGTCAGGTTTGTCAAAGATCAGATAGTTGTAGATATGCAGCATTATTTCTGAGGGCTCTGTTCTGTTCCATTGATGTATATCTCTGTTTTGGTACCAGTACCATGCTGTTTTGGTTACTGTAGCCTTGTAGTATAGTTTGAAGTCAGGTAGTGTGATGATACCAAAGTCGGGCAGAGACACAACCAAAAAAAAGAATTTTAGACCAATATCCTTGATGAACATTGATGCAAAAATCCTCAATAAAATACTGGCAAACCGAATCCAGCAGCACATCAAAAAGCTTAGCCACCATGATCAAGTGGGCTTCATCCCTGGGATGCAAGGCTGGTTCAATATACGCAAATCAATAAATGTAGTCCAGCATATAAACAGAACGAAAGACAAAAACCACATGATTATCTCAACAGATGCAGAAAAGGCCTTTGACAAAATTCAACAGCCCTTCATGGTAAAAACTCTCAATAAATTAGGTATTGATGGGACGTATTTCAAAATAATAAGAGCTATCTATGACAAACCCACAGCCAATATCATACTGAATGGACAAAAACTGGAAGCATTCCCTTTGAAAACTGGCACAAGACAGGGATGCCCTCTCTCACCACTCCTATTCAACATAGTGTTGGAAGTTCTGGCCAGGGCAATTAGGCAGGAGAAGGAAATAAAGGGTATTCAATTAGGAAAAGAGGAAGTCACATTGTCCCTGTTTGCAGATGACATGATTGTATATCTAGAAAACCCCATCGTCTCAGCCAAAAATCTCCTTAAGCTGATAAGCAACTTCCACAAAGTCTCAGGATACAAAATCAATGTACAAAAATCACAAGCATTCTTATACACCAACAACAGCCAAACAGAGAGCCAAATCATGAGTGAATTCCCATTCACAATTGCTTCAAAGAGAATAAAATACCTAGGAATCCAACTTATAAGGGATGTGAAGGACCTCTTCAAGGAGAACTACAAACCACTGCTCAAGGAAATAAAAGAGGATACAAACAAATGGAAGAACATTCCATGCTCATGGGTAGGAAGAATCAATATCGTGAAAATGGCCATACTGCCCAAGGTAATTTACAGATTCAATGCCATCCCCATCAAGCTGCCAATGACTTTCTTCACAGAATTGGAAAAAACTACTTTAAAGTTCATATGGAACCAAAAAAGAGCCCACATTGCCAAGTCAATCCTAAGCCCTGTTATTATTTCTCTGAATAAACTTCTCTCTCTCTCTCTCTCTCTGTCTCTGTCTCTCTCTCTCTCTCCTTCCTCTTTAAGGCCAACAACTCTTAGATTTGACCCTTTGAGGCTGTTTTCTAGATCTTGTAGGTATGCTTTCTTCTCTTTTCTGTCTTCTCTGACTGTATTTTCATACAGCCTATCTTCAGGTTTACTAATTCTTTCTTCTGCTTGATCAATTCTGCTCGCTAAAGACTTTGCATTTATTTTTCAATTTGTCAATTTAATTTTTAAGCTCCCAAATTTCTGCTTGATATTTTAAAAAATCAATTACTCTTTGTTAAATTTCTCTGATAGAATTCTGAATTCCTTGTCTGTGTTATCTTGGAGTTTGTTTAGCTTCCTCAAGACAGCTATTTTGAATTCCCTGTCTGAAAATTTGTATATCTCTGTCACTCTAAGATTGGCCATTGATTTATTATTTAGTCTGTTTGGTGAGGTCATGTTTTCTTGGATGCTCTTGATCTTTGTGGACATTAATTGATGTCTAGGCATTGAAGAGCTAGGTATTTATTACAATCTTTGCAATTTGGACTTGTTTGCACCCACCCATATTGGGAAGGCTTTCCAAGTATTCAAAGGGAATTGAGTGTTGTGATCTAAGATTTTGGTCAGTGCAGCCATATCTACATTAGGGGGCACCCCAAGCCCAGTAACGCTGTGACTCTACAAGAGTCACAGAGGCGCCTCTGTGACAAGAGTCACAGAGACTCCTAGTGGTACCGCTTTGGTGGTGGTTTGGATAAGATCTGAGAGAATTCACTGGATTATCAGGCAGAGACTCCTGTTCTCTTCTCTTACTTTCCCCCAAACAAATGAAGTCTCTGTGCTGAACTGCCTGGGGTTGGGGAAGGGGTGTCACAAGCACACCCGTGGCCACCATGACTGGGACCCTGTTGGGTCCGACTTATAACCAGCACAGGACTGGGTCTTGCTCAAGGTCTGTGGTCACTATTGCCTGGCTAAAGCTGATGTTTATCAAGGGCCAAGGGCAGTTTAGTCAGGAGGTGATGAGTCTAGCCAGGCTTGTGTCTTTCCCTTCAGGTTAGCAAGTTCTCCTCTGGCCCAGGGTCAGTGTAGAAATGCTGTTCAGGAGCTAGGGCCTACAGTCAGGAGCTTTAGGGCTCTTCTTGATGTTTATTTTACTGTGGCTAAGCTAGTACCCAACTTGTAAGACTTAAGTCCTCTGTATTCTTCCCTCTCTTTTCCCCAAGTAGGAATCTCTCCCCAAGCTGCACTGCCAAGAGTTCTGGGAGGGGTGACATGAGTAATCTCTTAGCTGCCACAGCTGGTGTTACACTGGGTCACATGCACCCCAAGTCCCATTGCCTCTGAGACTAGTGCAGCACCAGGCCTTGCCCAAGGACTGTAGTCCTTTGGGCAGATGGCCACTCAGTTTTATTCTCTTAGCTGCCACAGCTGGTATAACACTGGGTCACATGCACCCCAAGTCTTATTGCCTCTGAGACTAGTGCAGCACCAGGCCTTGCCCAAGGACAGTAGTCCTTTTCGCCAGATGGCCACTCAGTTTTATTCCAGGCCCTAGGTCACTTTAGTCAGCCAGTGGTGGAACCAGCTGTGATTTGGGTTCCTCCTGCTGGGGCTGAGAGTTTCCCTTTTGCCCAGGGCTGGTCTAAATGTTTCCTCTGTGGATACCAGCAAAGCTCTCTGCCTTGCATTGTGTTTTGCTATGACAGGTAGCACTGAGTTCCAATGCAAAGTTCAACACTGACTTCACTCTGCCTTCCCAAAGCATAGTAATTGTCTGGACGGTGCTGCCATGAAATGGTGGAAGGGTGGTATAGGCAATGCAAGACTGTCTTTCCTACCTTCCTTAATGCCTCTTTCCTTGATATTTTGTTAAAAGCAGGTACAGTAATCACTCACTTTTTTTTTTTTTTTTTGGTTCTTATGAGGATGCTTTCTTGTGTAGATAGTTGTTCAATTTGGTGTTCCTGCAGGGGGGCGATCGCTAGAGAACTTGGCCATGTTGCTGTGCCTCTTTTGTCTCTCTAACACATAAGCTCTTTATTTTCATTTTTTATATTTTTAGACAGTCTTGCTCTGTCGCCCAGGCTGGAGTGCAGTGGCATGATCTCGGTTCACTGCAACCTCTGCCTCCTGGGTTCAAGCAATTCTCCTACCTCAGCCTCCCAAGTAGCTTGGGTTACAGGTGCATGCCACCACACCCAGGTTGTTTCTGTATTTTTAGTAGAGCGTGGTTTCACTATGTTGGCCAGGCTGGTCTCGAACTCCTGACCTCGTGATCCGCCTGCCTTGGCCTCCCAAAGTACTGGGATTACAGGCGTGAGCCACCATGCCCGGCCCTGGTATTTAATACTGAAGCGACCATATGACCAAGCAGCAGGTATATACCATGAGATATATACCTGGGGGTTTATTGTTGTGTGCTGAGAAAGAATTCAGGACACAGACACATGTGGGTGGGTTAAGGAGTGGAAATGATAGACACAAGAAGGGAGAGGAGAGCAGCGGACTGCAGCAAATTTTATAGGCAGGCTGGAGACGATGGTGTCTGATGTATGTAGGGTTCACAGATTGGTTCTATCAGATATGATGTCTACATAGTGCACAGGGAAGGCTGGTGGCCCCACCCTAATATTATTATGCAAATGGACTTTCCAGTTGATCAGTGCCATCTTGTCTGCTCTTTACTATACTCTTGGCTGACAAAGAAGAAGGAAGATGAAGCTGCCATTTTGAACATATCTAGTCCCTAGTTCTGCTGGTATTGACCCAGGCAAGCTCCCAGCTTGCTTGTCTATGTCTGCAGCCTGATTTTACAGGCTGATTTTACAGAAAATGATGTGGGGCTGCTTTTCATTTAAAAAAAAAAAAAAAGAAAAGCCTTACCAAGGGCTCTCATGCTCTTGCTATTAGCCTAAGTAATTCCTTCTTAACTCCTATATCAATACTATCAGATTTAAAGTGGTATTTTCATTTCAAATTTTAAATTTTAAAAAATAATGAAATTAAGGGAATATTAATTTGATTTAATATTTTTGGATCAGAAAAGCTTGTTATAATTGATTTCATTTTATTTTTTATTTTTTAATTTTTTATTATACTTTAAGTTCTAGGGTAGGTTGCCATGTTGGTGTCCTGCACCCATTAACTCGTTATTTACATTAGGTATATACCCTAATGCTATGCCCTCCCTCCTCCCCGTACCCCACGACAGGCCCCAGTGTGTGATGTTCCCCTTCCTGTGTCCATGTGTTCTCACTGTTCAATTCCCACCTATGAGTGAGAACATGCAGTGTTTGGTTTTTTGTCCTTGTGACAGTTTGCTGAGAATGATGGTTTCCAGCTTCATCCATGTCCCTACACACGACATGAACTCATCCTTTTTTATGGCTGCATAGTATTCCATGGTGTATATGTGCCACATTTTCTTATTCCAGTCTATCATTGATGGACATTTGGGTTGGTTCCAAGTCTTTGCTATTGTGAATAGTGCCGCAGTAAACATACATGTGCATGTGTCTTTATAGCAACATGATTTATAATCCTTTGAGTATATACCCAGTAATGGGATGGCTGGGTCAAATGGTATTTCTAGTTCTAGATCCTTGAGTAATCACCGCACTGTCTTCCACAATGGATGAACTAGTTTACAGTCCCACCAACAGTGTAAAAGTGTTCCTATTTCTCCACATCCTCTCCAGCACCTGTTGTTCCCTGACTGTTGAATGATCGCCATTCTGACTGGTGTGAGATGGTATCTCATTGTGTTTTTGATTTGCATTTCTCTGATGGCCCATGATGATGAGCATTTTTTCATGTGTCTTTTGGCTGCATAAATGTCTTCTTTTGAGAAGTGTCTGTTCATATCCTTTGCCCACTTTTTGATGGGGTTGTTTGTTTTTTTCTTGTAAATTTGTTTGAGTTCTTTGTAGATTCTGGATATTAGCCCTTTGCCAGATGAGTAGGTTGCAAAAATTTTCTCCCATTCTGTAGGTTGCCTCTTCACTCTGATGGTAGTTTCTTTTGCTGTGCAGAAACTCTTTAGTTTAATTAGATCCCATTTGTCAATTTTGGCTTTTGTTGCCATTGCTTGTGCTGTTTTAGACATGGAGTCCTTGCCCATGCCTATGTCCTGAATGGTATTGCCTAGGTTTTCTTCTAGGGTTTTTATGGTTTCAGGTCTAACATGTAAGTCTTTAATCCATCTTGAATTAATTTTTGTATAAGGTATAAGGAAGGGATCCAGTTTCAGCTTTCTACATATGGCTAGCCAGTTTTCCCAGCACCATTTATTAAATAGGGAATCCTTTCCCCATGTCTTGTTTTTGTCAGGTTTGTCAAAGATCAGATGGTTGTAGATGTGTGGTATTGAGAGGTGACAGCGTGCTGGCAGTCCTCAGAGCCCTCGCTCGCTCTTGGTGCCTCCTCTGCCTGGGCTACCACTTTGGCGGCACTCGAGGAGCCCTTCAGCCCACCGCTGCACTGTGGGAGCCCCTTTCTGGGCTGGCCAAGGCCGGAGCCGGCTCCCTCAGCTTGCAGGGAAGTGTAGAGGGAGAGGCGCGAGTGGGAACTGGGGCTGCGCGCGGCACTTGTGAGCCATCTGGAGTTCCAGCTGGGCATGGGTTTGGCGGGCCCCGCACTGGGAGCAGCCAGCCGGCCCTGCCTGCCCAGGCAATGGGGGGCTTAGCACCCAGGCCAGCAGCTGCGGAGGGTGTACTGGGTCCCCCAGCAGTGCTAGCCCACCAGTGCTGTGCTTGATTTCTCGCCGGGCCTTAGCTGCCTTCCCGTGAGGCAGGGCTCGGGACCTGCAGCCCACCATGCCTGAGCCTCCCACCCCCTCCGTGGACTCCTGTGTGGCCCGAGCCCCCGCGATGAGCACTGCCCCCTGCTCCACGGCACCCAGTCCCATCAACCACCCAAGGGCTGAGGAGTGTGGGCTCATGGCGCAGGACTGGAAAGCAGCTCCACCTGCAGCCCCGGTGCAGGATCCACTGGGTGAAGCCAGCTGGGCTCCTGAGTCTGGTGGGGACGTGGAGAACCTTTTTGTCTAGCTCAGGGATTGTAAATACACCAATCGGCACTCTGTATCTAGCTCAAGGTTTGTAAACACGCCAATCAGCACCCTGTGTCTAGCTCAGGGTTTGTGAATGCACCAATCGACACTCTGTATCTAGCTACTCTGGTGAGGCCTTGGAGACCCTTCGTGTTGACACTCTGTGTCTAGCTAATCTGGTGGGGATGTGGAGAACCTTTGTGTCTAGCTCAGGGATTGTAAATGCACCAATCAGCACCCTGTCAAAACAGACCACTCAGCTCTACCAATCAGCAGGATGTGGGTGGGGCCAGATAAGAGAATAAAAGCAGGCTGCCGGAGCCAGCAATGGCAACCCGCTGGGGTCCCCTTCCATACTGTGGAAGCTTTGTTCTTTTGCTCTTTGCAATAAATCTTGCTACTGCTCACTCTTTGGGTCCACACTGCCTTTATGAGCTGTAACACTCACCGCGAAGATCTGCAGCTTCACTCCTGAGCCAGTGAGACCATGAACCCACCAAAAGGAAGAAACTCCGAACACATCTGAACATCAGAAGGAACAAACTCCGGACACGCTGCCTTTAGTAACTGTAACACTCACTGCGAGGGTCCGTGGCTTCATTCTAAAAGTCAGTGAGACCAAGAACCCACCAATTATGGACACAGTATTATTTCTGAGGACTCTGTTCTGTTCCATTGGTCTATATCTCTGTTTTGGTACCAGTACCATGCTGTTGTGGTTACTGTAGCCTTGTAGTATAGATTGAAGTCAGGTAGCATGATGCCTCCAGCTTTGTTCTTTTGGCTTAGGATTGACTTGGCAATGTGGGCTCTTTTTGGTTCCATATGAACTTTAAAGTAGTTTTTTCCAATTGTGTGAAGAAAGTCATTGGTAGCTTGATGGGGGATGGTATTGAATCTATAAATTACCTTGGGCAGTATGGCCATTTTCATATTGATTCTTCCTATCCATGAGCATAGAGTGTTCTTCCATTTGCTTGTGTCCTCTTTTATTTCATTGAGCAGTGGTTTGTAGTTCTGCTGGAAGAGGTCCTTCACAGCCCTTGAAATGTAAGTTGGATTCCTAGGTATTTTATTGTCTTTGAAGCAATTGTGAGTGGGAGTTCATTCGTGATTGGGCTCTCTGTTTGTCTGTTATTGGTATATAAGAATGCTTGTGATTCTTGCACATTGATTTTGTATCCTGAGACTTTGTGGAAGTTGCTTATCAGCTTAAGGAGATTTTTGGCTGAGACGATGGGGTTTTCTAGATATACAATCATGTCGTCTGCAAACAGGGACAATGTGACTTCCTCTTTTCCTAATTGAATACCCTTTATTTCTTTCTCCTGCCTAATTGCCCTGGCCAGAACTTCCAACACTGTGTTGAATAGGACTGGTGAGAGAGGGCATCCCTGTCTTGTGCCAGTTTTCAAAGGAAATGCTTCCAGTTTTTGCCCATTCAGTATGATGTTGGCTATGGGTTTGTCACAAATAGCTATTATTGTTTTGAGATACGTCCCATCAATACCTAATTTATTGAGAGTTTTTACCATGAAGGGCTGTTGAATTTTGTCAAAGGCCTTTTCTGCATCTATTGAGATAATCATGTGGTTTTTGTCATTGGTCCTGTTTATATGCTGGATTACATTTATTGATTTGCATTTATTGAACCAGCCTTGCGTCCCAGGGATGAAGCCCACTTGATCATGGTGGCTAAGCTTTTAGATGTGCTGCTGGATTTAGTTTGCCAGTATTTTATTGAGGATTTTTGCATCGATGTTCATCAGGGATATTGGTCTAAAATTCTCTTTTTTTGTTGTGTCTCTGCCAGGCTTTGGTATCAGGATGATGCTGGCCTCATAAAATGAGTTAGGGAGGATTACCTCTTTTTCTATTGATTAGAATAGTTTCAGAAGGAATGGTACCATCTCCTCTTTGTACCTGTGGTAGAATTTGGCTGTGAATCCTTCTGGTCCTGGAGTTTTTTTGGTTGGTAGCCTATTATTGCCTCAATTTCAGAGCCTGTTATTGGTCTATTCAGGGATTCAACTTCCTCCTGGTTTAGTTTTGGCAGGGTGTATGTTTCCAGGAATTTATCCATTTCTTCTAGATTTTCTAGTTTATTTTCATGGAAGTGTTTATAGTATTCTCTGATGGTAGTTTATATTTCTGTGGGATCGGTGGTGATATCCCCTTTATCATTTTTTATTGCGTCTATTTGATTCTTCTCTCTTTTCTTTTTTATTAGTGTTGCTAGTGGTCTATGAATTTTGTTGATCTTTTCAAAAAACCAGGACCTGGATTCACTGATTTTTTGAAGGATTTTTTGTGTCTCTATCTCCTTCAGTTCTGCTCTGATCTTAGTTATTTCTTGCCTTCTTCTAGCTTTTGAATGTGTTTGCCCTTGCTTCTCTAGTTCTTTTAATTGTGATGTTAGAGTGTCAATTTTAGATCTTTCCTGCTTTCTCTTGTGGGCATTTAGTGCCATAATTTTCCCTCTACACACTGCTTTAAATGTATCCCAGAGATTATGCTATGTTGTGTCTTTGTTCTCACTGGTTTCAAAGAACATCTTTATTTCTGCTTTCATTTTGTTAGATACCCAGTAGTCATTCAGGAGAGGTTGTTCTGTTTCCATGTAGTTGAACAATTTTGAGTGAGTTTCTGAATCCTGAGTTCTAGTTTGATTGCACTGTGGTCTGAGAGACGGTTTGTTATAATTTCTGTTCTTTTACATTTGCTGAGGAGTGCTTTACTTCCACCTATATGGTCAATTTTGGAATAAGTGTGATGTGGTGCTGAGAAGAATGTATATTCTATTGATTTGGGGTGGAGAGTTCTGTTGATGTCTATTAGGTCTGCTTGGTGCAGAGTTGAGTTAAATTCCTGGATATCCTTGTTAACTTTCTGTCTCGTTGATCTGTGTAATGTTGACAGTGGGGTGTTAATGTCTCCCATTATTGTGTGGGAGTCCAAGTCTCTTTGTAGGTCTCTAAGGACTTGCTTTATGAATCTGGGTGCCCCTGTACTGGGTGCATATATATTTAGGATAGTTAGCTCTTGTTGAATTGATCCCTTTACCATTATGTAATGGCCTTCTTTGACTCTTTTGATCTTGGTTGTTTAAAGTCTGTTTTATCAGAGACTAGGATTGCAATCCCTGCTTTTTTTTGTTTTCCATTTGCTTGGTAGATCTTCTTCCATCCCTGTATTTTGAGCCTATGTGTGTCTCTGCATGTGAGATGTATCTCCTGAATACAGCACACTGATGAGTCTTGACTCTTGATCCAATTTGCCAGTCTGTGTGTTTTAATTGGACCATTTAGCCCATTTACATTTAAGGTTAGTATTGTTATGTGTGAATTTGTTCCTGTCATTATGATGTGAGCTGGTTATTTTGCTCGTTAGTTGATGCGGTTTTTTCCTACCATCGATGGTCTTTACAATTTGGCATGTTTTTGTAGTGGCTGGTACCAGTTGTTCCTTTCCGTGTTTAGGGCTTTCTTCAGGAGGTCTTGTAGGGCAGGGCTGGTGGTGACAAAATCTCTCAGCACTTGCTTGTCTGTAAAGTATTTTATTTCTCCTTCACTTATGAAGTTTAGTTTGGCTGGATATGAAATCTGGGTTGAAAATTCTTTACTTTAAGAATGTTGAATATTGGCCCCCACTCTCTTCTGGCTTGTAGAGTTTCTGCCGAGAGATCCACTGTTAGTCTGATGGGCTTCCCTTTGTGGTTAACCTGACCTTTCTCTCTGGCTGCCCTTAACATTTTTTCCTTCATTTCAACTTTAGTGAATGTGACAATTATGTGTCTTGGAGTTGCTCTTTTTGAGAAGTATCTTTGTGGCATTCTGTGTATTTCCTGAATTTGAATGTTGGCCTGCCTTGCTAGGTTGGGGAAGTTCTCCTAGATCATATCCTGCCGAGTGTTTTCCAACTTGGTTCCATTGTCCCCGTCACTTTCAGGTACACCAATCAGACGTAGATTTGTTTTTTTCAAATAGTCCCATATTTCTTGGAGGCTTTGTTCATTTATTTTTACTCTTTTTTTTCTGTAAACTTCTCTTCTTGCTTCATTTGATTAATTTGATCTTCAATGACTGATACCCTTTCTTCCAGTTGATCGAATTGGCTACCGAAGCTGTGCATTCATCACGTAGTTCTCATGCCATGGTTTTCAGCTCCATCAGGTCATTTAAGGACTTCTCTACACTGGTTATTCTAGTTAGCCAGTCGTCTAATCTTTTTTCAAGGTTTTTATCTTCTTTGCGATGGGTTCGAACTTCCTCCTTTAGGTTGGAGAAGTTTGATCGTCTGAAGCCTTCTCTCAACTCATCAAAGTCATTCTCCATCCAGCTTTGTTCTGTTGCTGGCGAGGAGCTGTGTTCCTTTGGAGGGGGAGAGGCACTCAATTTTTAGAATTTTCAGCTTTTCTGCTCTGTTTTATCCCCATCTTTGTGATTTTTATCTACCTTTGATCTTTGGTGATGGTGACGTACAGATGGGGTTTTGGTGTGGATGTCCTTTCTGTTTGTTAGTTTTCCTTCTAACAGTCAGGATCCTCAACTGCAGGTCTGTTGGAGTTTGCTGGACGTCCACTCCAGACACTGTTTGCCTAGGTATCAGCAGCGGAGTCTGCAGAACAGCGAATATTGCTGAACAGCAAATGTTTCTGCCTGATCGTTCCTCTGAAAGCTTCATCTCAGAGGGGTACCTGGCTGTGTGAGTTATCAGTCTTCTCCTACTGGGGGGTGCCTCCCAGTTAGGCTACTTGGGGGTCAGGTACTGACTTGAGGAGGCAGTCTGTCCGTTCTCTGATCTCAAAAAAGTGCTGGGAGAACCACTACTCTCTTCAAAGCTGTCAGACAAGGACATTTTAGTCTGCAGAAGTTTCTGCTGCCTTTTGTTCAGCTATGCCCTGCCTGCAGAGGTGGACTCTATAGAGGCAGGCAGGCCTCCTTGAGCTGAGGTGGGCTCCACCCAGTTTGAGCTTCGCAGCTGCTTTGTTTACCTACTCAAGCCTCAGCAATGGTGGACGCCCCTCCCCCAGCCTCGCTGCCACCTTGCAGTTCGATCTCAGACTGCTGCACTAGCAATGAGCAAGGCTCTGTGGGCGTGTGACCCTCGGAGCTATGCGCAGGATATAATCTCCTGGTGTGCCTTTTGCTAAGACCATTGGAAAAGTGTAGTATTAGGGTGGGAGTAACCTGATTTTCCAGGTGCCATCTGTCACAGCTTCGCTTGGCTGGAAAGGGAATTCCCTGACCCCTTGCACTTCCTGGGTGAGACGATGCCTCACCCTGCTTTGGCTCACGCTCGGTGGGTTGCACCCACTGTCCTGCACCCACTGTCCGGCAAGTCCCCATGAGATGAACCAGGTACCTCAGTTGGAAATGCAGAAATCACCCATCTTCTGTGTCGCTCACACTGGCAGCTGTAGACTGGAGCTGTTCCCATTTGGCCATCTTCGAAACGCCTCTGAAAATATTATTTTTAATGAAAATTTAAACTATTATGTTTATATCAAAAAGATGGGCTGAGTATTCAATACTTTATTTCCAAAATATATAACTGTTGACAAAATGTAAAACTTTTAGGCTTTTGAAATGGCGAGTTTCATATGAATGTATATTTGAGGGTTTTCTCAAACTATTTAGAAATTTCTCCAAACCCAGATTTTTGGCTAGGTAGACTTATGCTTAGATGCTGGTATGTTACTATTGTGTCACTGAAGAACCATAGATATCTTTTGAAAAAATTACAATAACATTCAATATGGAACCTTTTGATACACATAAAGCACATTTCTTTTCAAGTATTTTCTTCTTAATGTAATTTCTTAAGAAGGGGGGTATTTATTTTGGAGAACTTTTGTCTTAGAGTGGATTAGCTGAAATTAGACGTCAGGATAGAGAATTGCATGTAGAAGATGTATTGGTGAGTGCTCTTGGGAAAGAGATCTGTAAGGAAGTGAGCGATGTCAAATTGGGCAGGAGAACGTCATTGCAACTGAGACCTGATTGGATCCAATGAAGCTGAGGCTGGAGTATCCTTGAACTGCATTGGCTCTTCAGAGTATTTACAAACTGGGGCAAGAGACTTGGTGTTTATATCTCAAGATTGTTGGGTGAGGCAGTTCTCTGTGGCCAAAGGCTGTATCAGCAGAGGGGCATTCATAGCTGGGCTGGGAATGGCTGGACCTGACCCTGAAGAAAGATCAGGGTGGACTACCACAGTATCCACTGTAGTTTGTCTCCAACTGTTGCTTATTTCTTAGTTGAAACAAAACTTTTATGTCATGTCTTAAAGCCTTGCTCCTGAGTTAACAGGCATGGACACAAATAGCCTCACAAAGACAAAAATGTGAATTTAAGGGGTGGGAAAATGGTTGTGGGAATGGATGTGGGGACAACAAAGGCATTATCATACTCACAAGAAATATGTATTTTACAAAATATGTTTAATATTTAAAATGGAGAGCTAGTCTTGAACTCCTGGGCTCAAGTGAACCTCCCACCTCAGCGTCTCAAAGTGCTGGGGTTACAGGTATGAGCCCCCATGCCCAGACTGTATAAACAATTTGAATGAACAACGTTAAAGTAATTATTCTTATATATATGATTCCTTGTGAACCTCGGTAACAGTTTTCCTAGTTTTTATACCTAGAATTAGCATTTATGGGTTGTCTATGATGAGTATTTATGACTTCTAGATAGTACCAACTTTCTCTCCAAAGTGGTTTTAACAGTTGACACTCCTTTGAGCAGACTGGAAGTTCCTCTTGCTTCACATCCTCACCAGCACTTGATATTGAGAGATACTTAAAACAATTTTTTGTTGTTGTCACCAATCTGATGGGCTATTTTATTTCCTGTTCCTCTGACTACTAGTGAGTATGAGCATCTTTTCTTGGATTGGTCATTCATGTTTTTTCTGATAATTGCCTGTTTACATCTTTTCCCCATTTTTCCATAGGATTGTTTATTATGTTGATTTGTGGGCTTACTTTAAATATGCTGCATACCAATGACTTAAATGTTTTGTATGTTGTAAATGTTTCTCTTGGCAGGTGGGCTTGTCTTTTTCCTTTTTTATAATGTCTGTTGTGCATAAGTTTGTAATTTTAATGAGGTTAAATGTATCAAGCATCTCCCTTTGTTGTCTGCTTGTTTAGTATTGTGTCCGGAATTGGTTCCTTCCGGTGGGTTCTTGGTCTTGCTGACTTCAAGAATGAAGCCACGGACCCTCACAGTGAGTGTTACAGTTCTTAAAGATGGTGTGTCTAGAGTTTGTTCCTTCAGATGTTCAAATGTGTCCAGAGTTTTTTCCTTCCAGTGGGTTCGTGGTCTTGCTGACTTCAGGAGTGAAGCCGCAGACCTTCGCAGTGAGTGTTACAGCTCTTAAAGGTGTCCAGAGTTGTTTGTTCCTCCTAGTGGGTTCGTGGTCTTGCTGACTTCAGGAGTGAAGCCACAGACCTTCACAGTGAGTGTTATAGCTCATAAAGGTAGTGCTGACCCAAAGACTGAGCAGCAGCAAGATTTATTGTGAAGAGTAAAAGAACAAAGCTTCCACAGCATGGAAGGGGACCTGAGTAGGTTGCCACTGCTGGCTCAGGTGGATAGCTTTTATTCCCTTATTTGGCCCACCCATGTCCTGCTGATTGGTCCATTTTACAGAGTGTTGATTGGTGTGTTTAGAAACCTTTAGCTAGACACAGAATGCTGATTGGTGCGTTTACAAACCTTTAGCTAGACACAGAGTGCTGATTGGTGTGCTTACAATCCTTTAGCTAGACAGAAAGCTTCTCCAAGTCCCCACCCGACCCAGAAGCCCAGCTGGCTTCACCTCTCAATCCCCCCTGTAAACAGGACAACCCAACTGCTGTTGGGAATTGGGCAGTGACCACTCTAGCTACTTCCTGCTGGATGGGGTGATGAAGGGGCCCTACAATTGTAGTGTCCTCCAGAGGGGAACTCTCTAGACCAGTGAAAGGGCCAGCAGGTCAGTCCAGGGTTCCTTGGTAGAAGTTGTTAGTTGAACTCATTTGGGGTTCCATTTGTAAGACCATCTGTAACTAGATGGCCTTGATCCTAGAGGAAACAAATTAACAAGGAGGTTAAAAATACATGGCCTGAAGGCAAGTAATAGCAAGATGGCTGCCACGGGACCTAAAAAGGGGAGAAGCCAGGTTGTCCAACTGCAGAAGTTAGTATAAGAGTTTGAAAGGCGTTGTCTGATTTCAGAAGCCTTTTCCTGTAAGCGCAGGGTGGCATCTCATACCCCTGACTGGTTAGTGTAAAAACAACATCTTCCACTAAGAGGGTGCAGAGTCCTCCTTTCTCAGCAGCGAGGAGGTCTAGGCCTTGGTGGTTTTGGAGAGTCACTGCTGCCAAAGAATCTATTTAGGATTGTAGAGTAAGGATAGATTTTGTTGTTTCTTGCAAATTGTCTGAAAAATCCTCTGAGTGTGTGGCAGTAGGATAATGAAGTAGATAAACTGGCTATTCTGGTTCCTGTATCAGTAGCCATTCCTAACCCTACAAGTAGGGGTATTAGTTGTATGGCTCTGCGCTGACGGACTTGAGCTTTGAGGGGTACTGATAGGGTCTGATTTCCTGGGGCAATGTTAATGTCGGGACTTAGAAAGACTAAGGTGCAGGTGCCTGTCCAGTTAGTGGGGAGGCAGATATAGGTTGACGTTCCACATAAGAAGAATATACCTTGGCTGGCTAGACAGAACTGGTTGTGTATGTTAAAAAGGTATGTGAGTTTGTTGTTTTCATTTTCCCATACTCCTAGAATACTTGCCAAGGTAGCTCTGGTGAGTGGGTGGAAAGGGGTGTTGCAAGCAAACTGAGTGGCTCCCTGTTCTAGTTTCCCATTGGAGAATAAATCATTTTGTATCTACTAGGAACCATTCAAGAGAGTGATTGAAAGAGGGGATAAGAAGGCATTCACTAGTGGTGGGGGCACTGCTGGAGGGAGTCCAGGGGTGAATGGTCATGCAGGGAGTATGTTTGCCATTACAAAACCTGGACTGTTTGTTAAGTAGTGAGGAGGTGATGATTTTTGGGGGCGCTGAGAAGTGGACAAGCCATCTGAATGGAGCTGTTTGGGTTACTCAGAAATTACTGTGATCAGCTGGGGCTTCAAGTTGTAGGGTATAATTACACTGATGCGGTAGTAGGTGCCCCAGGGGCAGGCCTGTTAACAGGTTACATTGGATGCCTAAAGGGGCTTGGAAAGTTAAGATGGTATTCATAGTTACAGGGCCGTGTATGGGCTTTTCATTGCTTGTGTAATAGGTGAGGTTGGAAAAGTAAGGATGCAAATTTGGATTACATGTCCTGTTAGGGTATTCTTGGTCCTATCAGAGATGGGGAAGTCGGCTAATGATTGCGTATTTAGAAGTCAGAAAGGGTCTTTTCCTTCATAATGAGGGTGGTAGTTTAAGTTGGTAAAGACCCAATTTTTTTGCGGGAATGGGAGTGTCAACATAAGCAGAGGTTGATAGAGAGATACAAAGCCAACAGTCATTTGCCAGGGAAGGATTGGACTGGTTTAACAAAGAGTGGGTTACGTTGAGAGTCTTATAGAGGTAATTAGGAGCTAGTGGAAGGGGACGGGTGATTGTATGAGACACCCAAGGAAGCAGGAAGGATAGCTAGGCAAAGGGTAAATGGGAAGGTAAAGAGGGTGCTCTGAAAGACGAGATCATTTTATCCAGTCTGAGTTAAAGGTAGGAGTAAATTGCTGTCAGAAGGAAGGAAGATAGAAAGAAGGTTGATGTGATTAGGATTTTCATCCCAGCAGGAGCTACAGTATATAGCCCTATCGCAAAGAGTACAGTTAGTATGCTGCTTAATAATATGATGAAATAGTAAAAGGATTCCATTAAAGGGGCAAAGAGAGGTGTTAAAGATAAAGATTATGTAGGCTTTCACTAATTTTTTTTAAGGAGGAAGGCGTTTTTCTTCAGGATCAGTGGTAGGAACCTTTTTAGTCTGGGATGTTTCCTTTCGAAATAGGAGATGCAAGTCCTCCAATGGTTCGCAGGTGTATCGAGGCTGGTCTAGATGATCTTGGGACTCCTGAGCTGACGGTCCCACAGGTTCCTCAGGGGGTGTCCAAAATTTAACTCGGGTGTGGTGAATCCAAGATTCCACTCCTGCCACCTTAACTGCAGTGGGGAGAGAATGAGTGAGTATGGTCCTTCCCACAAAGAGTCCATAGATGGGGAGGTAGAGGGGAGAGATTTGACCAACACTAGATCTCCTGGTTGAAATAACTCTGTTCCTTTTTCTCTGTGACATCTTTCAGGGAAGTTTTTCAGGTTTTGTTGATATTTTGCCAAAGAAGTTATATCTTTGACCAGGTTGGCCGTTTCCTGATCAAGTAGGAGATCATTTGTGAGAAAAGGTTGTCCATACAGCATTTCATATGGACTGAGCCCCATTTTGTGAGGAGAATTTTGGATTCTCAACAAGGCCATGGGCAAAAGAGTAGGCCATGGGAGATGAGTTTCTTGTGTTAGTTTCCTTAAGTGCCTCTTGAGGGTTTCATTTGCTTTCTGGATCTTCCCTGAGGATTGTGGCCTCCAGGAGCAGTGAAGGTGATATTGTGTCCTTAGCACACTCGAAATTCCCTGAGTTATCATGGCTTTAAAAGCTGGACCGTTGTCGCTCTGTAAGCTTTGGGGAAGCCCAAATCTAGGAATTATTTCATGAATTAGGACTTTAATCACTTCCTGAGCCTTCTCTGTCTTGAAGCGGAAAGGTTCTATCCAATTTGTAAAGGTATCAACACAGACCAACAAATACTGAAATCTCTTTGACTTAGGCATATGGGTGAAGTCTAACTGCCAGTCCTCTCCAGGATAGTGACCTATTCTTTGTTTCCCCAAGGGGTCCTTATGATGGAGCAAGGGATTATTCCTTTGGCGCACCTCACAGGCTTTGACTACCTGTCGGATGGTCTGGAGGAGATTTGGCCCTGTAAATAGGGATTTGGCCATTTGATGAGTGTTTTCAATACCCATATGAAAAGTTTGGTGGGGGGATTTAAGTATTTTCCACTGGCTGGCTTTGGGTTTAAGTACCTTTCCTTTTTCTGTCATTAACCACCCTGAGGGGAGAAAACTATGCCCCCGTGAAAGTCCCCATTCTGTTTCAGTTGGGGAATACTGGGGCTTAATCTCTTGGAAGGGGTTGTTCAATACCCAGGGTCCTTCCATAGGTATTTCTAATGGGAGGTTCCGCTTGGCAGGAATTTTGGCCTCAGCATCTGCCCAATAGTTTCCTTCTGCCTTTTCTTCTTCCTCTTTTTGATGGCTTTGGCAGTGTAAGACTGCCACCTCCTCGGGTTTTGCACTGTGTGCAATAACTCCATAATTTCCTTGTGGTATTTAATGGGTGTTCCTTCAGAGGTTAGAACTCCCTTTCTTTCCATATTGCAGCATGGGCATGTAGGATTAGGTAAACATACTTGCTATCTGTATACACATTTATTCTTTTTCCCGTTCCCAGTTCTAAGGCTTGGGTAAGTGCTACTATTTCTGCTAACTGGGTGCTGGTCCCTGGGGAAGAGGCTTACTTTCAAGTACGGTTACATCACTAACTGTGGCATAACCTGCCCTTCATATCCCATTCTCCACAAATGAACTTCCATCGGTATATAGGTTAAGGTCAAGATTAGCTAAGGGGACTTCTAGGAGATCATCTCGGGCGGCATAAGTCTGGACTATAATTTGTTGGCAGTCATGCTCAATTGGTTCCCCATCATCTGGGAGAAAAGTGGCAGGGTGGAGGGCCATGCACATAAGTATTTGAAGCACTGGTCCCTGAAGGAGTAGCGCCTGGTATCTAAGTAGGTGGTTGTCCAATAGCCATAAACTTCCTTTGGCACCTAGTATGCCATTTACATCATGAGTAGTCCAGACAGTGAGATCTTTTCCTTGTATTGTTTTGATAGCCTCTGACACTAAGATGGCCACCACAACTACCCTTAAACAGTGAGGCCAGCCTTTTGCTACTACATCAATTTACTTACTTAGGTATGCCACTGGTTGTGGGGTCATCCCATGAGTCTAACGACTCCAAGAGCTATCCCTGCTGTCTCTGTGACATATGAAGAGAAGTTTTGTCCTGTGGGAAGGCTTAAAGCTGGAGCTTGTACTAGGGCCTGCTTTAAGGTTTTGAAGGCTGTTTCTGCCTGTGGTTCCCATTCTACTAGATGAGTATTTGCCCTCTGGGTCTCCTTGATTAGAGTATAAAGGGGCCTGGCTTTCTCGCTGTATCCAGGGATCCATAGTCAGCAATAGCCATGATTCCAAGGAACGACTACAACTGTTTTAATGTCTTAGGGCAAGGATAAGCCAGTATAGGCTGTATTCCTTCCTTGCTGAGGGCCCTGGTCCCTCTGGCTAAGATTAGGCCTAGATATTTGACCTGCTGTAGGCAAAGATGGGCCTTCGACCTAGACGCCTTGTACCCTTGATTAGCTAGAAAGTTCAAGAGATCTAGAGTAGCCTGCTGGCATGAGGTTTCCAAACTGGTAGCCAAAAGTAAATCATCCACATACTGAAGGGCCAGAGTGCCTGGACTTGAGAGGTGGCCTAGCTCTTGGGCCAGTGCCTGACCAAACAGATGAGGGCTATCCCTAAACCCTTGAGGCAAGCCTGTCCATGTAAGTTCGGATGTGTGGTCTGTGGGATCCTCAAAGGCAAAGAGAAACTGGGAGTCAGAGTGCAGGGGAATACAGAAGAAGGCATCCTTGAGGTCCAGAGCAGTGAACCTTTCTGCTTCCTCTTGTATTTGAGAGAGCAGGGTATAGGGATTGGGTACAATTGGATATAGAGGAACTACTGCCTCATTGATGAGTCTAAGATCTTGTACTAGTCCCCACTGAACCCTTCGGTTTTTGTACTCATAGAATTGGGGTGTTGCAGGGACTGCTGTGTTTCCTTACTAAGCCTTGAGCTTTTAAATGTTTGACAATATCCTGTAATCCTTTATGAGCTTCAGGCCTTAAGGGATGTTGCCTTGAAAAGGAAAAGTGGTGGGATCTTTTAGCCTGATTTGGACTGGGTGGGCATTTTTTGCCCTTCCAAATTGTCTTTCCAAGTCCAGACTTCAGGGTTGTTTCCCTCCTCAAGTAGGGGACAACAAATGCATAGCTTGTTCCCCATATTCATGTAGATAATAGCTCCAGCTTTGGCAAATATATCCCTCCCTAATAAGATTGTGGGACTTTCAGGATAACAAGAAAGGCATGTGAAAAGAGCAAAGTCTCCCAGTTACAAATGAGGAGGTGGGAGAAATACCTGGTTACAGGCTTTCCCAGGATTCCTTGGATGGTAACGGACCTTGAGGACAGTCGTCCAGGACAGGAGATTAACACTGAGAAGGCTGTGCCAGTGTCCAGGAGGAAGTCAATTTCCTGGTCCTCAATGGTTAAATGTACCTGGGGCTCAGTGAGGGTGATTACATGAGCTGGCGCTTGCCCTGGGCACCCTCAGTCCTGTTGTTGGATCATCTGGTTGGGGGCTTCTGGCCCAGAGGACCTTTTCCCTCTGGGGCAGTGTGCCTTCCAGTGATTGCCTCGGCACAGTGGACATGGACGAGGGGGCAGCTTGTTTCTCATTGGACAATCTTTTTTAAAACGTCCTTGTAAACCACAGTGATAACAAGTCTTACCTGGTGATTGACCTGCTCCATTTTCTGTCCTCTCTGAACCACCAAGGTTGGTTTGTCTGAGGGCAATGACTAAGGCTGCAGCCTTTCTCTGATCTCGCTTTTCCTTTTGGGCCTGTTCCTCTTGGTCCCTATTATAGAACACTGAGGTTGCTAGGTTTAATAATACCTCCAGATTTTGTTCAGGGCCCAGGGCTCACTTTTGGAGCTTTCTCCTGATATCTGCAGCTGATTGGGTAATAAACTTATCAATTGACCCTCTAGTGAGTTGCGTGACAGGGGAGTATAGTTTCTTAAGGCCTCCTTTAGCTGCTTGAGGAAGGCAGAAGGATTTTCTTCCTTTCCCTGAGCTATGGTGGACATCATTGAATAATTCATGGGCCTTTTCCTAATTCTCCTTAGTCCTTCTAGAACACAGGTCAACAGATGTTTGCAATTCCAGTCCCTATGATCTGAGTTGAGGTCCCAGTGGGGATCCATACTGGGGACGGCTTGCTGACCGGTAGGGAATTTGTCCCTTTCGTTGGCTCATTCTATCATTTACTTGTCTAAGATACCAGGTATCTCCAAACTCTCGGGCTACAGCTAAAGCCACATTCTTTTCATTAAAGACCAGGTTTTGATCTAACAATAGCATGACATCTCTCCAGGTGAGATTGAAGGTTTTCCCTAGACCCTGTAGGACATCTGTGTACCTATCAGGATTATCTGAAAACTTCCTCAGGTCTGCCTTGATCTCCTTTAAATCAGAGAGGGAGAAAGGGACATGTACCCGGGTTGGGCCAAATTCCCCTCCCCCTACAGCTTGATGGGGACATAACTGATAGCCCAGGGGTTTTTGTGGTCCTTTGGAAATTTCTTTACTTATTTCCTTCTGGGCAGGGGAGATTAGAGAAGGCTTATCATTAATAGGAAGCAGAGCTATAGGGAGGCTAGGATATGGGGGTAAGCTGAGAGGTCTTCTGTGGGATGTAAATTGCAAGGTTTGCATAGTTGTGTATTCTCCTTCAATGAAAAGAAAGCTTGGACATAAGGTATTTCACTCCATTTGCCTTCCCCTTACAGAAAAGGTCAAGCTGCGGGATAGCATTGTAATTTTATACTTCCCTCAGGGGGCCATTTTTCCCCATCAGAGAGAGAATATTGGGGCCAGGCCCTAGTGCGGGAAAAAATGAGCCACCTCTTTTTCAGGGTTTGTGGGTCAAATTCGTCCCAATGACTTAGGATGCATTTCAAGGGTGAGCCTGTTGATGCCTGAGTGTTTCCCATCTGAAAGACAAAACCGCCTGCGGTTTTGGTTTGTTTCTCCCCCTGCCCAAGAACCTGCAATGGTCCCTGGACCCTGCTGATCAGAATAGTTGCACTCACCAATGCAGCAGCAGAAACACTAGTTTTCCTCCTAGATCACAAGGAGGACCGAGGAATGTTGGATTTAGCGGCCCTTACTGATGCATTCTCGAAAACCTGCACCCTTGCCTGTCCTCCTAGACCACAAAGAAGACCGAGAAAAATCGGATTTAGTGGCCCTTACTGACGCATTCTCGAAAACCTGTTAGAGTCCTAAGCATTCTCCTGTTAGTATTGGGACTTTACCCCTGTCCTATAAAGATGTTATGCCCCAAAAATGAAGTGGAGGGCCATACCCTGAGAGAGGGAAGGGAACTCCAGGGTTGGAAGAGTAACACCTTTTGTCCTCACTTGAATAGGAAGGATGTCATTTCTGAGGCTCCCCATATCCTTGCTTCAGGAATAGCTTTTGCTAGGCCTGCTAGTCTGAGGAGGGATCCTAAAATTCCAGATAGTCCCACACCCCGACGGGGCTTTGGGCAAAAATTATGTTTCTGATTGGTGAGCCTGGGTGCCTAAAGAGAAGGTATCAGAATCCTGAAGTTTATACTAGAAATCATTCTTAAAGGAGAAACTAGAAAACCACCAGAGACAGGTAGTGGTTTTTAGAAGTGGGACTAGCCTTGGAGAAGAGAGGCAAGAGGAAGTTTGTCTAATAGGCATTAGGACCCAGGAGGCAAGGATCAGATAGCTAGGATAGATGGGCGAGTCTCGCTTGGGCTACGTGTGACTTTGAGAGTTGCAAACCAACACTCCCAACTCCGAAGCTGGGGGTTGTTAGAGAGCCCTTTCACAGAAAGCTTAACACCTGTGTCTTTAGTCTGGTGGCCACGCTAGTCACTTTAACTGGCTGACAGGTGCCTGCTATTTAGCCCCCAAATTCTAAGGAAAAATAGGACAGAGGGATAGCAAGTGAAAGGGGTCCAATGATACTCACTGCTTGGCGATAGTCAATAGTCCCTTCATGGTCACCAAAAAGTGTCTGGAATTGGTTCCTTCCAGTGGGTTCTTGGTCTCGCTGACTTCAAGAATGAAGCTGCAGACCCTCGCGGTGTGTTACAGTTCTTAAAGATGGTGTGTCTGGAGTTTGTTCCTTCAGATGTTCAGATGTGTCTGGAGTTTCTTCCTTCCAGTGGATTCGTGGTCTTGCTTGACTTCAGGAGTGAAGCCGCAGACCTTCACAGTGAGGATTACAGCTCTTAAAGGTGGCGTGTCCAGAGTTGTTTGTTCCTCCCAGTGGGTTTGTGGTCTTGCTGACTTCAGGAGTGAAGCCGCAGACCTTCGCAGTGAGTGTTACAGCTCATAAAGGTAGTGCAGACCCAAAGAGTGAGCAGCAGCAAGATTTATTGTGAAGAGCAAAAGAACAAAGCTTCCACAGTGTGGAAGGGGACCCAAGCGGGTAGCCACTGCTGGCTCAGGTGGCCAGCTTTTATTCTCTTATTTGGCCCCACCCATGTCCTGCTGATTGGTCCATTTTACAGAGTGCTGATTGGTGCTTTTACAAACCTTTAGCTAGACACAGAGCGCTGATTAGTGTGTTTTTACAGAATGCTGATTGGCGCATTTACAAACCTTTAGCTAGACACAGAATGCTGATTAGTGCGTTTTTACAGAGTGCTGATCAGTGCTTTTACAAACCGTTAGCTAGAAACAGAGCGCTGATTGGTGCGTTTTTACAGAGTGCTGATTGGTGCATTTACAAACCTTTAGCTAGACCCAGGGTGCTGATTGGTGTGTTTACAGTCCTTTAGCTAGACAGAAAAGTTCTCCAAGTCCCCACCTGACCCAAAAGCCCAGCCATCTTCACCTCTCAGTATCTTATGTAAGAAATTCTTTCCTACCTCAAGATAATAAACATTTGACCCTTACAGACATTTTTTCCCCATGTAGATCAGTCTATTTCACCCAGATCTATTTATTGAATAGTGAATACTTCCACATTAGATTTTTATATAACTTCAGTGATTTATTAAGTATACATGAGTCTATTTCTGTAGTTTCTGTTTTTTTCAATTGGCTCATTTTTGTATCCCTGACCAAAGCAATATTGTCTTTGCAACTATAATTTTTTCAATAAAGTCTTAGTAGTTGTCTGTTCTTGCATTACTATAAAGAAATACCTGAGACTGGGTAATTTATATGGGAAAGAGGCTTAAGTGGCTCATAGTTCTGCAGGCTGTACAGAAAGCGTGATGCTGGCATCTGCTTGGCTTCTGGGGAGGCCTAAGGAAACTTTCAATCGTGGTAGAAGGTGAAGGGGAAAGATGGAGGAGTTGCCACACACTTTTAAACAACCAAATGAGAACTCACAATTGTGATGACAGCACGAAGGGGGATTGTGTTAACTCATGAAAAACTGCTCTTATGATCCAGTTACCTCCTAATGGATCCCAATCCAACATTAAGGATTAAAATGGAACATGAAATTTGGGTGGGTACACAGATATAAACCATATTAGTCTTGATTTCGTGAAGTGGATCCCCTTCTCTTCTTCAAAAATTGTTTTATTTATTCTCAGCACCTTCAAATCTTTCACATGAATTTAAAAGTCTCCTCTCCTCCTCCAAATTGTTGTATTTTGATTGAAATTGTATTTAATTTATATTTAATTTATAGACCAATCAACATCTTTATGATACTATTTCAATCTATGAACATGCCATATTTCTCCATTATTTTGGTATTGTATTTGTTTGGTCCATTGCTAGGTCTATACCTCATAGTTTTTGTTTCTATGGTGAATGAAATATTTTCTTTTTTCTAATATTACTGTAATTTCTATTTTTTAACTAGAATGTAAGCTTAGAGAAGACAGGCATTTTTGTCTCTTTTGTTCACTGCTGTATCCCTAGTACCTAGAATACGATCTGTCACATAGTGGGCTCTCAAAATGTGTTGAATAAACTAATATTACATTTTCTGATGCATTATTTCTGCTTTACAGTAAAATCATTATTTCTGCTTTTCTAATGATTGTTGTACCAAACTGAACTTGCATTACAGCTATATCACTTTATCTGCTAATTCTCTTGAATTTTATGTGCATGTAAGAAATGAAAACATCTGAGGAAAAACAACCTTAACTCTGTTTTTATAATTCTTGAAATTCATTTCTATTTTTTATATTATTGCTTTGGCTAGGAAATCCATGCATGGGTGCTAATATGTATTCCCACTCTAAAGGGAATTCTTCCAAAAGCCTATTAGGTGTACTATTAACAGTAAGTTTTTGATTATTTCTGCTTTTTATGTTGAAGAAATAGCTATCTATCATTATTTTAAAAAATTTCTATCAAACAACCATTTACTTACCTAAAATTATTTTTGAAAATCAGTTGAAATGATCATGTCTTTTTTATTTCAGTTAATATTTCAAATTACATAATTGAATTTCTTAATTTGAACATTGCATTGTGGGTAACTTGGTAGATAAATTACCAATGACATAAATATGAAATTAAATGATTTATAGCTATTTGTGCCTATATCAATGGGCTAAATGAATATGAACCCCTAAAGTTATTTCACTTTTTATGGTCTTGCCTACAGTTTTTTTCTTTCCCTATCTTCTGTTGTCTGTTGCCTTGTGCTTCTTGGGATTAGTTGTTCAAATAAATCAGCTGCATCCAAGTCCTTGACTCAGACTTTGCTTTTGGAGTAACTTATACTAACAAATGCTCTGTGTGTGTGGTTTTATTATTTAGAAAGGTTATTTATTTTATTTATCTATATTATTTATTAAAATTATTTATTTAAAAGTTACACATAGCTATAATATATAGCTGTATATATTTATAATGAAATTTAAAATGTTCATATGTAACATTATAAATTCACTTTCAGAATGAGACAATTATGTATTCTATTTTAAAGAATTCTTTAATGCTATGAAAGTTTTTGTTTAAACAAAAAATTTAATTTCTAACTTTAAAGTTCTAACCTCATTGAATTGAAATGACTAAATAAAATGAGTATAGTGAGGGATAATCTACTATAGCACATTAACTCTGCCCTCTTGTGTATCATAAACATTTCAATTGATTTTATAGCAAATCTAGTATAAAATTCCTTTTCTTTGTTATTTTTACCCTACTTTCTGGCCACTCATAGGAACAAAATTTTAAAATTAGCTGTTATCATCTTTTTTGTTTCTCTAATCTATTTTTTCTTTTGTTTTATGATACCTCTACTATCTGCTTTTATGTACTTTACTTTGATCCTATACTGTTGCCAGCTGAACTTAGCCACTGGGAGTCCAGTCCCTACTTTTTGCTCTGCCAGACCTTCACTGGGCATGGCACATTTCTCCAGGCCACAGATTCTGTCATGAAGTCTTCTCTGACAGATACATGTTGCTTAGGGTCCCAGGAACTAACTCTATATCTTTATCTTTCTGGCCTAGGATTAGGAAAGCCTTTCTACTCTTATTACTCTTAGGATACTTTTCCATTTTTTTATTAATTTAAACCCTTTCCATACCACTTTAAATTGTCTCTTCATTAAACTTTCTTCATTGAGCTCTTCTTGATGTGCTGTTTCTTGAATGATCTTGACTAATAAAAGAATAGTAAGTATTAAATTCACAGTGTGTTTATCTGGGGCAAATGTGAAATACGTAATTGGTTCTGGATCCACAGGGATTCAATTGTATCTGTAATGTCGTGGTTCTCAAAAAAAAAAAAAAAAGATTCATGGCAAACATAGCATTACATTAAGATTACTCTTGTTTGTATTATACTGTATTTTTAAAATATTTCATCATTTTTAACAAAGAAAAATAGAATTCTCCAGAGTAGAAGACAAAAATGACAAATATGGTCTTAAGAGTAGAAGCAATTGCATACACTGCATCTGAGCAGTGTTCCATCCAGCCTGGAAATGACATCCCAACTATAGTAGGATTCTGTTTGGAAATGACAGGAGAAGCTCTCTGAACTGATCTCAACTTAATGGACTAATCTGATTAACCAGGATTCTACATTCTTTCTGAGAACTTGATGTCCATGGCATGATAAAGGCCCATAACTATTAGGCTTTTCTACAGCGTGCCTGCTTAACTTCTCCCTTTGGCTGAGTTGTGTGTTTACCAAGAGAGTCTACAGTATCTGTTCCTAAACCTCTTTATGCTTGCCACTATAATTATATGCTGTGTAAAACAACTGAGTAAGTGTAAAAATCTGTTTCTATGAAGATTAGGTTGAAAACCGTAACAATATACCATTTCACACCCACCAGATTGACACAAACGAAAATGTTTGGCAACATTAAGTCTTGACAATAATATGGAGCAAGAGAACCACTCCTGTATTGCAGGTGGCGTATGAACTGGTAAAAGCACTTTGAAAAGCAATTTGACACTGTCTGGTAAAGCTGATGATGTTCATACATACCTTCATAGCCAGCAGTTCTAGTCCTAGGCTCCAAACTTCCTGTTAATGTTCTTTTTTTGTGCTTGATGGCTTATATTAGGCATTTAAAAAATTATTCATCTTTAGATTGAGTATATCTGTCACATAATCTGATGTGTAAAATATTACTGATTAAGGAAAATAAAAATTATACATGAAAGCATTGGAAAAATGATTAAGGCAAGTTAGTAAAAACTATCATTAAGGTAGATATGCATGAAAAACATTAATGATTAAAAAGAACACTGTAAAAGTCCAGGAGTCATTTCTCAGACTGTTTTGTAATTTATTATGTTTTAGCTCCCTTTTAATGAAAGACTAAGTAAAATTTGAATCTCAAGAGTTGTACTTGAAGGAAAGGTCCAAACCCTGTATCAAATAACCACTTAAGTAAAAATATAAGCTTTCATTGAAAAGTTAAACCTTAAAGTATGTCTGAATCAGTTAGGATGCTTTCATAGTCAAGGAATAGAATTTCCTAATAAAAATTTCTCAAGCAGTAAATGTATTTAATTATTTCACATAAGAATTTCATGCTTAGACCATTTCAGTTTTGATGAATTAACATGTAAAGGATGATCGAGTCTCTTGGACTGCTTTTCTGAGATTTTCTGGGTAGCAATGTGGCTCTCATGGAACCAAATTTACATCCTTAGGTGGCATCATCCCAGGCAGATGGAAGGTGGCACAGCTTCTCTTCACATCTTACTCTCCAATCATCATGGAAAAGGGCCTTATATAACTTCTTAGCAGATTTCCTCTTGTCTCAGGGTACAGTATTGCATCACATGCCCATCCTTAAATGATGACAATATTCAACCAGTTTGCTAAAATGCTTCAGACTGATCCAGGTTTATATCTTGAGGCTGAGGAGGAGCCTACCTGCAGGGGAAACGTTGCCACCCAAACAAAATTGTCATGGGTCAGCTAAGAAAGAAGTGTCACATGGCTTTTATATCAGGATCAACATTGTCTGCCACAGGATTTAACTGTTTTTTTCAATGATTCCTGTTTTTTATTTTAACCAACTTTTCTGATTAAACTGTTATCCTAATTGTGTCCGATATGAGAGCTGTATCTGTACTTGATGATATCATATAACAATTAGGATTTTTATTGCAAATTTTGCTAAAATTTCTTAATCCAACTTGTTAGAATTTTTAAATATATTTACCTCTGTCAGTCTTGAGCTATTTGTTTTTGTTGGAATTGTCTCTTAAAATAATAGGTGTTAAATGTTACTGCTTTACTTTTGAGAGTTACTTGATGTTATCCTATTTAAATATAGTTTAGATAATAATTATACTGTACTATTATTGTCTCTTATGAAAGTTAAGTTGAAGATTTTGTAGGAGTACATAATAGGGATTTACCAACTTAGTTGGGGTAGAAAATAGTTTTTTTTTTTTTTTTTTTGAAACAGTCTCCCTCTGTCATCCAGGCTGGAGTGCAATAGCACAGTCTTGGCTCACTGCAACCTCCGCCTTCCAGATGCAAGCAGTTCTCCTGCCTTAGCCTTCCAAGTAGCTGGGATTATAGGCACGCGTCACTATGCCCAGCTAATTGTTGTATTTTTAGTAGAGACGGGGTTTCACCATGTTGGCCATGCTGTTCTCGAACTCCTGACCTCAAGTGATCTGCCCATCTTGGCCTCCCAAAGTGCTAGGATTACAAGAGTGAGCCACCGCTCCTGGCAGAAAATGATATTGAAGATCAAAGATGTATTACTTTGAATGCCACCACCATTATTCTCCTACATTGAAATATTTTTCTTACATACATAATTTACGAGGTCAAATAATACTACAAGGGTGTAATGAAAAACAGTGTTCCCCTACCTCACTGTCCCCATTCTGGTCTTCTGACCCTAAGTCCCCTGTTTCACAACTCTGGGGGCACCACTCCCAGAGAACTCAATCTGAATAATGCCCCTGGAGTTGTGGAACACAAGTCGTGCTTGGTCCTTAGGGATCTTTTGCGGTTTCTTCTGGCCTTCACATCCTACATCTAAAACATGTGAGTGTACCTCTGTTTCCTGATTTTTTCAATCTTAGATATCATCCAATCCTCTTCTGGAGGATGAAGAGTTAATTGTGTAAAATGCCTCCCAATTTAATTGTATCACACATTTAAGTTTATTTAATATTCAGGGATCATATAGCTATGATTAACACATTTTTGTTTACTTAATATTCAGAGACTATATTCCTTTTATTAGCAACTATTGTTCAGAGCTGAGTCACATAGAAGCTGATTACATTCCTTTTCTTACACAAATTTTAATTTAGCCCAGACGCAACAGTAACCTCATTAGTTTGGGGGGAGGAAAGTTTCCAGGTGTCTACCTCTAATTTTCTTCCAAATTCTCCAAAAAAAAACCTCTGAAGTTTCCTCTCAATAGATCGAGACACCTGGAAATTTGATAGCATGCTTTTTCTTTTGCCTCCAGCCAATGTCATTTCGTGCTTTTTAGGTTGTTGGTTTTCCCCCTGGCTTACTGCGTAGTTGTCTTCCAGGAAATTTCTTTCAGCATCTTTCTGGGAATTCCCTTTTCCTCCTCTGGATTTTAAATTTCCTGTTTTCAGAATCCTCTGTCTTCGTTTTTCATGGTGAACTTCCTTGTTTCCATGAAAGCTCTGTAAAGGAAACAGTGTCCCACTCTGGAGGAACTGGGGAAGATTTCATAGAGGAAATGAAAATTGAGTTGGGATTAGAGAATGTGTAGGAATTTTCTAGAAAAGAGTAATCCATGCAGAAAAAATAGCATGTATAACCACCCATAAGCATTAAACTCATAAGTGAGAAATCCATAGGTTATTAGGTATGGAAGTTTGGGAAAGTCGAAGTTGATGCTGTAAAGTGTAGTCAAATTTTGAAGAGCAATATATGACATGTTAAAGATTTTGAAACCTGGGCGTGTGCAGTGGCTCATGGGCCCGAGTGAGGCGGGAGGCTGAGGTGGGAGGATTGCTTGAGTGCAGGAGTTGGAGACCAGCCTAAGCAACATAATGAGACCTCTTCTCTACAAAAAATAAACAAAAGTAGCTTGGCATGATGGCATGTGCCTGTAGCCCCAGCTACCCAGGAGGCTGGGGTTGAGCCTGGGAGATTGAGGCTGGAGTGAAATGAGATTGTGCCACTGTGCTCCAGCCTGGGCAATGGAGCCAGACCTTGTCTCAAAGAAAAAAAAAAAAGATTTTGAAACTTTTTTTTAAAGACCATAGTGAGCTGAAAGAAGTCTTTAATAAGATAAGAGATATTATATAATAAGTACTTTTTAATAAATGTAATTCTGGGAGCACTTTAGAGAGTGGACCAAATTGAAAACAAGTGGGAACAGGGACAGCAGTTGGGAGACTGTTACATTAGTCTTGTTGAAAGATGATGAAGCAATATTTGTAACATGGAGGCAAGAAGCTCAGCCAGATTGGAGAGAAATTTTAGAGACAGCATTGAAAGATCATGCTGATTCATAGAGGGTTGAGAAGAAAGGAGTCTCCGAGAAAGACTGAAATGTATAGTTTAGGATAATGATATTGGATATGCTGTTAACTCCGATAGAGATTATCTGAGATAAAATAGATTAAAGTTGGGGAAGGAAGATAACAAGTTTAGCTATGAATATGGTAAGATTTGGAGACTATGACAGGACACTGAGATGGAAATACCTGGTACCCAAATAAAATAGGAAAATATTATTGTCAATACTGTAATTGTGGCTATATAGCATTATGAGATTATTCCAGTCAGGGAAGTTTATCAGCATTACTTGGAAACTAGTTTCAAAATATCTCTCTTTTTTTTTCTTCTGGAGAATTTGATGTATTTTCTATTGGTTAAATTTAAGTATAAAGAATTCTAATTTTTATGATTTAATTTTAACTCTCTTCTTAGTAACAGAATAATTTTGTATGTCTTGTTTTATAATGACCATCAAATTATTATATGATCTTTGTATATTTATATTTCTCTTGCAAAGGTAAAATGTGGACACAGCAGCACTGATTCCAAAAGAGATATGCTTTTCAAATTCAAAATTGCTGTTTTTGAGACCAAAATTATCACCCTTTGATTTGAATGATAGATTATCTATGTGGAATGGATTTGACCTAAGGCAATTAAAGGTACTTTTGAAAAAAGAAATAAACTTGATTCTTTTCATTTATCTGCACCTAAATAAAATCACCATTTACATTTTAAATTGCATTCAATTACTTGGTAATGTATTCTTGCAGTTATATTATGTACACTTACATTGTCATATTCTGAGATTGCTAAACTTCGATGCCACCTTGTTAGAAGCAAATGTTAACCTATCACATATATAGAAAATGGCAACCTATATTTCAAGTTAATTTTCCAAATGGATAAATGGCAGAGTTTTAAGTAAAATGTTAAATTTTAACATCTACTTTTTGCCGGAAAAACACCTTTCTAAGCAAATAGCATTTCCCCCAGACACCTAAAATCTGTCTGTATTTTCCATGGATAACACACAGGTAGTGAATGAAAGCAATCTTTCTCATTAGTCTTTTTATTTTATTTTATTTTATTTTATTTTATTTTATTTTATTTTATTTTATTTTCAGAGTGGTATCTTGTTTGAGAAACAGTTTTCAAGACTAATTATTAAACCATGTCACCTTTCCTGTAAGAATTTAATGTATGTGTATGTATCATCAGATAAGGACAAGTTTCCACAATACAAAAAGTGGTATTTAATGACTTGATTTGGTGAGAGAGAGAAATGAGCCAAGGTGTTATCATAGAGAATTTTGTAAAGCTGTTTTGATGCTTCTGCTTATATCACAAACCATAACAGAGTTAAATACTATCGGACTCTCTAAGATTAAACAGTATTTTGAAGAGTGTATGTTAGGATCCTTTCCTTGGCTGGTTTTATACCTCTTATGTTTAAGCAGAGTTATTCCATTCAAAAAGTAATACATTTATTGATCATTTGCAAAATGCCATTACATTATTTTTCTGGTTCATTCATTAATTTAACAAATATTTACTGAGCACTTACTCTGTACCAGGCAGTGCTGTAGGTAAATAATTGTTTTGTTAGGATAACATGAAAGTACCTGTTGTGTTGATAACTTAGGATAATCTAGTTACTGATTTGGGGATGTCTGTAAAACTTTACTATTCTGAGGTTAAGGCCATGTCAATTTCTGAATGCATAATAATTATTTTTATTTTTAGTTTCTGGGTTGAATAATATGGAAGCCTATCTGGAGCATATCAAATCAAATATATATATATATATATAGCATATATATGCACTTAATATCTGGTTTCTGGCTTTGGTGAAAGCCTATAATTATTAAACAGTAAAAATTGATTAGTTTTAGCTTAGTCTTTACCTGATGATATATACATATTTTGTTCTATTATTCCTACCTGTCCCCATCTTCTCCTTCCCTCTTAACAACAGAACACAATAAAAATAATGTTTCAATAAAAGAGCGAACTATTATTTATTCTTTCAACATACTTGTGGTGTCTTTATCAAGAGTATTTGCTTTGCAAATATTCCTTTGCTAGAAATTCATTATAATAATATCAATCATAATAACAACAGTGCTCATTTATTAAATACTTAATATATGCTGACATTATGTAGAAACTTTGCATATATTATTTAAAGGAAATAAGCAAATCAACTAAAGCCTAAGGTGGCTTCATTCTTTTCAGGTATGCTCATCTATGGATCCTTATTTTCTCTTAGCAATCCAGTTATTGGTTATTGTTTCAGATTATATTTTAGGACCTCCTTAGATTTTTTCCTTTTGCTCTATGTTAAGTGGGAAATTAAAAAGCAAACAAATAGATACATAAAATAAAATAAAATCCTTTCATATTGCCCTTTATTATCTCTTAGATGACAATTACCTGCAAATCAAGAGAGGATCTTCATGCATGCAAATTAATTTAGTGTTTTCCACTCTGACAATGTGACAGTAGGCCAGACGGTGATGATTCCCGTCCTCACCTGGCAGCACAGTGTCTGCACTGCTGTGCGTCTCCCCCTTCTCACCTTGCCTTTTGAGAGATCTGGCTGGTTTTAGGAGCACTGTTACTAAATTCAACATTGCATCTAGACTTGAGAGTTCTTTGTTCACATCTTATTTGAGAAAGATGTTTGAATAACTTCTGTCTGTCCTGTTTGCATGGAACGAGAAACAGGACTAATTGTTTTATGGAAACCTCAATCTGCGGTTTGAATGAATTTTATGATAAATGAGTGTGAGAAGACTAGTATTGATATTGCCTTCTAGTTTTGGGGCCTAATAAAAATTTTAATCCTTCTCAGAAAATATGGAATTGTCATGTCAATAAATCTTGTCTGATACCTAAACAAGAAGTCAATATTTATTGAATAGACATGAGAATAGGACTTGGTCTTCTATAAGTTTACTATAAAAACTAATATGCTGATAGTGCTCAGCCAGTGTAAATTTTATTATTAAATATTCTTAAATAGACATAAGATTATCCAAGAACAGTATTAATGATGAAGTATGAATTGAATCCACTTTGGATTATCATTGAATTCTATATCCTTTAAGAAGATTTATCTTCTTTCTTCAATTTATTTCTTTCACTTTTTTTTTTGCATCAAGGAACTTTCAGTACCAAGGTTGTATAAACAGTCAACATTTTCCAATAATTTCTCTTAACTCAAATGAATTGTAGTCATCTCTGGATGATATAAACAAAGGATAATTTCATTCATAGTTATTCTTGTGTGTGTGTGTGTGTATGAGAGAGAGAGAGAGAGAGAGAAGATATTTAAATTGAAGGAAATTAAAATGAGTTTCAATTAGGTATCCAGATACAGTAGATGTGAAATTAGACAGTGAGATGAAACCATATGTAATATTAAAATGTCTCATGATTCTTGAGCTACTTCACTGAAAATCACCTGTGAGTGTGTAGAGAAGAAAGAATTGCGTAAGAGATTTTTTTTTTTTAAATTAAAACTTTAAGTTCTGGGATACATGTGCAGAACATGCGGGTTTGTTACATAGGTGTACACATGCTATGGTAGTTTGCTGCACCCATCAACCTATCATCTACATTAGGTATTTCCCCTAATCTTATCCCTCCCCTCGCCCCCCACCCCCTGACAGGCCCCAGTGTGTGATGTTACCCTCCCTGTGTCCATGTGTTCTCATTGTTCAACTCCCACCTATGAGTGAGAACATGCAGTGTTTAGTTTTCTGTTCTTGTGTTAGTATGCTGAGAATGATGGTTTCCAGCTTCATCCACATCCCTGCAAAGGACATGAACTCACCCATTTTTATGGCTGCATAGTATTCCATGGTATATATGTGCCATATTTTCTTTATCCAATGTATCATTGATGGGCATTTGGGTTGGTTCCAAGTCTTTGCTATTGTGAACAGTGCTGCAATAAGCATATGTGTGCATGTGTCCTTATAGTAGGATGATTTATAATCCTTTGGGTGTATACCCAGTAATGAGATTACTGGGTCAAATGGTATTTCTAGTTCTAGATCCTTGAAGAATCGCCACATTGTCTTCCACAAGGGTTGAACTAATTTACACTCCCACCAACAGTGTAAAAGCGTTCCTATTTCTCCACATCCTCTTCAGCAGCTGTAGTTTCCTGACTTTTTAATGATCACCATTCTAACTGGTGTTAGATGGTATCTCATTGTGGTTTTGATTTGCATTTCTCTAATGACCATTGATGATGAGCTTGTCTTCATATGTTTGTTGGCTGCATAAATGTCTTCTCTTGACAAGTGTCTATTCATATCCTTCGCTCACTTTTTGATGGGATTTTTTTTCTTGTAAATTTGTTTAAGTTCTTTGTAGATTGTGGATATTAGCCCTTTATCAGATGGATAGATTACAAAAATTTTCTCCCATTCTTTGGTTGCCTGTTCACTCTGAAGATAGTTTCTTTTGCTGTACAGAAGCCCTTTAGTTTAATTAGATCCCATTTGTCTATTTTGGCTTTTGTTGCCATTGCTTTTGGTGTTTTAGTCATGAAGTCTTCACCAATTCCTGTGTTCTGAATGGTATTGCCTAGGTTTTTTTCTAGGGTTTTTATGGTTTTAGGTTTTACATTTAAGTCTTTACTCCATCGTGAGTTTATTTTTGTATAAGGTTTAAGGAAGGGATCCAGTTTCGGTTTTCTGCACATGGCTAGCCAGTTTTCCCAACATCATTCATTAAATAGGGGATCCTTTCCCCATTGCTTGTTTTTGTCAGGTTTGTCAAAGATCAGATGGTTGTACATGTGTGGTTATTTCTGAGGCCTCTGTTCTGTTCCACTGGTCTGTGTATCTGTTTTGGTACCAGTACCATGCTATTTTGGTTACTGTAGCCTTGTAGTATAGGTTGAAGTCAGGTAGCATGTTGCCTCCAGCTCTGTTCTTTTTGCTTAGGATTGTCTTGGCTATACAGGCTCTTTTTTGGTTCCATATGAACTTTAAAGTAGTTTTTTTCTAATTCTGTGAAGAAAGTCATTGGTAGCTTGATGGGGATGGCATTGAATTTATAAATTACCTTGGGCAGTATGGCCATTTTCATGATATTGATTCTTCCTATCCATAAACATGGAATGTTCTTCCATTTGTTTGTGTCCTCTCTTATTTCCGTGAGCAGTGGTTTGTAGTTCTCCTTGAAGAGGTCCTTCACATCCCTTATAAGTTAGATTCCTAGGTATTTTATTCTCTTTGAAGCAATTGTGAATGGGAGTTCACTCAGAATTTGGCTCTCTATTATTGGTGTGTAGGAATGTTTGTGATTTTTGCACATTGATTTGGTATCCTGAGACTTTGCTGAAGTTGCTTATCAGCTTAAGGAGACTTTGGGCTGAGACAATGGGGTTTAAATACATAATCATGCCATCTGCAAAAGGAGACAACTTGACTTCCTCTTTCCCTAATTGAATACCCTTTATTTCTTTCTCTTGCCTGATTGCCCTGGCCAGAACTCCCATACTATGATGAATAGGAGTGGCCAGAGAGGGCATCCTTGTCTTCTGACGGTTTTCACAGGGAATGCTTCCCGTTTTTGCCCATTCAGTATGATATTGGCTGTGGGGTTGTTCTAAATAGCTCTTATTAATTTAACATACGTTTCATCAATACCGAGTTTATTGAGAGTTTTTTGGCATGAAGACCTGTTGAATTTTGTCAAAGGCCTTTTATGCATCTATTGAGATAATGTGTTTTTTGTCATTGGTTCTGTTTATGTGATGGATTACATTTATTGATTTGTGTATGTTGTACCAGACTTCCATCTCAGGGATGAAGCCAACTTGATTGTGGTGGATTAGCTTTTTGATGTGCTGCTGGATTTGGTTTGTCAGGATTTTACTGAGGATTTTTACATTGATTTCATCAGGGATATTGGCCTGAAATTTTCTTTCTTTGTTTTGTCTGTGGTTTTGGTATCAGGATGATGCTGGCCTTATAAAATGAGTTAGGGAGCATTCCCTCTTTTTCTATTGTTTGGAATGGTTCAGAAAGAATGGTACCAGCTACTCTTTGTACCTCTGTTAGAATTCTGCTGTGAATCCATCTGGTCCTGGACTTTTTTTTCATTGGTAGGCTATTAATTACCACCTCAATTTCAGAACTTTTTTTTGGTCTATTCAGGGATTTGACTTCTTCCTGGTTTTGACTTGGGAGGGTGTATGTGTCCAGGAATTTATCCGTTTCTTCTAGATTTTCTAGTTTATTTGGGTAGAGGTGTTTATAATATACTCTGATGTTAGTTTGTATTCCTGTGGGATCTGTGGTGATAGCCACTGTATCATTTTTTATTGTGTCTATTTGATTCTTCTCTCATTAGTCTGGCTAGCCATCTGTCTATTTTGTTGATCTTTTCAAAAAACCAGCTCCTGGATTCATTGCTTTTTTGAAGAGTTTTTCTTGTCTCTATATCCTTCAGTTCTGCTCTGATCTTATTTATTTCTTGTCTTCTGCTAGCTTTTGAATATGTTTGCTCTTGCTTCTCTAGTTAATTTTAATTGTGTTGTTACAGTGTCAATTTTAGATCTTTCATGCTTTCTTTTGTGGGCATTTAATGCTATAAATTTTCCTCTAAACACTGCTTTAGCTGTGTCCCAGAGATTTTGGTACATTGTGTCTTTGTTCTCATTGGTTTCAAAGAACTTATTTCTGCCTTAATTTTGTTATTTACACAGTAGTCATTCAGGAGCAGGTTTTTCAGTTTCCATGTAGTTGTGTGGTTTTGAGTGAGTTTCTTAATTCTCAGTTCTAATTTGATTGCACTGTGGTATGAGTGACAGTTTGTTATGATTTTTCATTCCTTTGCATTTGCTGAGGAGTGTTTTTATTTATTTGTTTGTTTATCATTTTTTATTATACTTTAAGTTTTAGGGTATATGTGCACAATGTGCAGGTTTGTTACATATGTATACGTGTGCCATGTTGGTGTGCTGAACCCATTAACTCTTCATTTAACATCAGGTATGTCTCCTAATGCTATCCCTCCCCCCTCCCCCCACCACAACAGGCCCCGGTGTGTGATTTTCCCCTTCCTGTGTCCATGTGTTCTCATTGTTCAATTGCCACCTGTGAGTGAGAACATGCGGTGTTTGGTTTTTTTGTCCTTGTGATAGTTTGCTGAGAATGATGGTTTCCAGCTTCATCCATGTCCCTACAAAGGACATGAACTCATCCATTTTTATGGCTGCATAGTATTCCATGGTGTATGTGTGCCACATTTTCTTAATCCAGTCTCTCATTGTTGGACAGTTGGGTTGGTTCCAAGTCTTTGCTACTGTGAATAGTGCCACAATAAACACACGTGTGCATGTGTCTTTATAGCAGCACGTTTTATAATCCTTTGGGTATATACCCAGTAATGGGATGGCTGGGTCAAATGCTATTTCTAGTTCTAGATCCCTGAGGAATCGCCACACTGACTTCCACCATGGTTGAACTAGTTTACGGTCCCACCAACAGTGTAAAAGTGTTCCTATTTCTCCACATCCTCTCCAGCACCTGTTGTTTCCTGACTTTTGAATGATCACCATTCTAACTGGTGTAAGGTGGTGTCTCATTGTGGTTTTGATTTGCATTTCTCTGATGGCCAGTGATGATGAGCATTTTTTCATGTGTCTTTTGGCTGCATAAATGTCTTCTTTTGAGAAGTGTCTGTTCATATCCTTTGCCCACTTTTTGATGGGGTTGTTTGTTTTTTTCTTGTAAATTTGTTTGAGTTCATTGTAGATTCTGGATATTAGCCCTTTGTCAGATGAGTAGGTTGCAAAACTTTTCTCCCATTCTGTAGGTTTCCTGTTCACTCTGATGGTAGTTTCTTTTGCTGTGCAGAAGCTCTTTAGTTTAATAAGATCCCATTTGTCAATTTTGGCTTTTGTTGCCATTGCTTTTGGTGTTTTAGACATTGCTTTTGGTATTTTGGTGCCATGCCTATGTCCTGAATCGTATTGCCTATGTGTTCTTCTAGGGTTTTTATGGTTTTAGGTCTAACATTTAAATCTTTAATCCATCTTGAATTAATTTTTGTATAAGATGTAAGGAAGGGATCCAGTTTCAGCTTTCTACATATGGCTAGCCAGTTTTCCCAGCACCATTTATTGAATAGGGAATCCTTTCCCCATTTCTTGTTTTTGTCAGGTTTGTCAAAGATCAGATAGTTTTAGATATGCAGCATTATTTCTGAGGGCTCTGTTCTGTTCCATTGGTCTGTATCTCTGTTTTGGTACCAGCACCATGCTGTTTTGGTTACTGTAGCTGAGGAGTGTTTTACTTCCAATTATGTGGTCAATTTTAGAATAAGTGTAATGTGGTGAGAAGAATGTATATTCTGTTGATTTGGAGTGTAGAGTTCTGTGGATGTCTATTAGGTCCGCTTGGTCTGGAGCTGAGTTCAAGTCCTGAATATCCTTGTTAATTCTCTGTCTCATTGATCTCTCTAATATTGTCAGTGAGGTGTTAAAGTCTCCCCGTATTATTGTGTGAGAGTCAAGGTCTCTTTGTAGGTCTCTAAGAACTTGCTTTATGAATCTGGGTGCTCCTATATTGGGTGTATATATATTTAGGATAGTTAGCTCTTCTTGTTCCCTTGATCCCTTTACCATTATGTAGTGCCCTTCTTTGTCTCTTTTCATCTTTGTTGGTTGAAAGTCTGTTTTTTCAGAGACTAGGATTGCAACCTTTGCTTTTTTTGCTTTCCATTTGGTTGGTAAATATTCCTCCATCCCTTTATCTTGAGTCTATGTGTGTCTTTGCACATAAAATGGCTCTCCTGAATATAGCACATTGATGTGTCTTGACTCTTTATCCAATTTGCCAGTCTCTGTCTTTTAATTGGGGCATTTAGCCTATTTACATTTAAGGTTAATATTGTTATATGTGAATTTGATCCTGTCATTATGATGCTAGCTGGTTATTTTGCCAGTTAGTTGGTGCAGTTTCTTCATAGTGTCGATGGTCTTTACACTTTGGTATGCTTTTGCAGTAGCTGGTACCGTCTTTTCCTTTCCATATTAATGCTTCCTTCAGAAGCTCTTGAAGACAGGCCTGGTGGTGACAAAATCTCTCAGCATTTGCTTGTGTGTAAAGGATTTTATTTCTCCTTCATTTATGAAGCTTAGTTTGGCCAGATATGAAATTCTGGGTTGAAAATTCTTCTCTTTAAGCATGTTTAATATTGGCCCCCACTCTCTTCTGTCTTGTAGGGTTTCTGCGGAGAGATCCACTGTTAGTCTGATGGGCTTCCCTTTGTGGGTAACCTGACCTTTCTCTCTGGCTGCCTTTAACATTTTTTCCTTCATTTCTACCTTGGTGAATCTGACAATTATGTGTCTTGGGGTTGCACTTCTCGAGCATTATCTTTATGGTGTTCTCTGTATTTTTTGAATTTGAATGTTGGCCTGTCTTGCTAGGTTGGGGAAGTTCTCCTGGACAATATCCTGAAGAGTGTTTTCCAACTTGGTTCCATTCTCCCTGTCACTTTCACGTATACCAATCAAATGTAGGTGTGGTCTTTTCACATAGTCCCATATTTCTTGCAGGCTTTGTTCATTCCTTTTCATTCTTTTTTCTCTAATCTTGCCTTCATGCTTTATTTCATTAAGTTGATCTTCAATCTCTGATATCCTTTCTTCAGCTTGGTTGATTCAGCTATTGATATTTGTGTATGCTTTATGAAGTTCTTGTGCTGTTTTTCAGCTCGGTCAGGTCATTTATGTTCTTCTCTAAACTGGTTATTCTAGTTAGCAATTCATCTAACCTTTTTTCAAGGTTCTTATCTTCCTTGCATTGGGTTAGAACATGCTCCTTTAGCTTGGAGGAATTTGTGATTACCCACCTTGTGAAGCCTACTTCTGTCAATTTGTCAAACTCATTCTCCGTCCAGTTTCATTCCCTTGCTGGAGAGGAGTTGTGATCCTTTGGAGGAGAAGAGCCATTCTGGTTATTGGAATTTTCAGCCTTTTTGTGCTGATTTTTCCTTATCTTTGTGGATTTATCTACCTTTGGTCTTTGATTTATCTACCTTTGGATGGGGTTTCTGAGTGGACATCCTTTTTTATGTTGATGCTATTCCTTCCTGTTTGTTAGTTTTCCTTTTACGGTCAGGCCCCTCTGCTTCTGGTCTGCTGGAGTTTGCTGGAGGTTCACTCCAGACCCTGTTTGCCTGGGTATTACCAGTGTTGGCTGCAGAACAGCAAAGATTGCTGCATATTCCTTCCTCTGTAAGCTTTGTCCCAGAGGGGCACCCACCAGGTACCAGCCGGAGCACTCCTGTATGAGGTGTCTGTCAACCCCTGCTGGGAGGTGTCTCCCAGTCAGAAGGCACGGGGTTCAGGGACCCACTTGAGGAGGCAGTCTGTCCCTCAGCAGAGCTCAAATGCCATATGGGGCTGCTCTCTTCAAAGCCAGCAGGCAGGGATGTTTAAGTCTGCTGAAGCTGCTCCACAGCCTCCCCTTTCCTCAGGTGCTCTGTCCCAGGGAGATGGGGGTTTTATCTGTAAGCTCCTGACTGGGGCTGCTGACTTTTTTTTAGAGATATGCTGCCCAGAGAAGAGGAATCTAAAGAGGCAGTCTGGCTATAGCTGCTTTGCTGAGCTGTGGTGGGCTCTGCCCAGTTCAAACTTCCCAGCAGCTTTGTTTATACTATGAGGGGAAAACCACCTACTCAAGCCTCAGTAATGGCAAACGCCCTTCCCCCCACCAAGCTCAAGCATGCTAGGTCAACTTCAGACTGCTGTTCTGGCAGCGAGAATTTCAAGCCAGTGGATCTTGGCTTGCTGGGCTCTGTGGGGGTGCAATCCACTGAGCTAGACCACTTGGGCCCTGGCGTCAGCCCCCTTTCCAGGGGAGTGAACGTTTCTGTCTCACTGGTGTTCCAGGTGCCACTTGGGTATGAAAGAAGAACTTCAGCTAGCTTGGTGTCTGTCCAAACGTCTGCCCAGTTTTGTGCTTGAATCCCAGTGCCCTGGTGGCATAGTCACCTGAAGGAATCTCCTGGCCTGTGGGTTGTGAAGACTATGGGAAAAGCATAGTATCTGGGCTGGAGTGCACTGTTCTTCACGGCACAGTCCCTCACAGCTTCCCTTGGGTAGGGGAGGGAGTTCCTTGACCCCTTGTGTTTCCCAGGTGAGGCGATGCCCCACCCTTCTTCCACTTGCCCTCCATGGGCTGCACCCAGTGTATAACCAGTCTCAGTGTGATGAGCTGGGTACCTCAGTTGGAAATGCAGAAATCACGCACCTTCTGCATTGATCTGGCTGGGAGCTGCAGACCGGAACTGTTCCTATTCAGCCATCTTGCCAGCCACTCCCCCCAGTTTTCATAAAGTATTCTTGTAGGCCCAATTATCATCCCTGTCCATCTTGTAAGTGTCATATCTTCCTCATCTTCTAGATCCCAGCTAACTGTGCCATCTGCTACTTCTTTCTGGCCTTCTTTGAGTTCTTCCAACAGTTGGAAATTGCAAGGGACTTTTACTTCTGAGCCCATGGTGGCTGCCATCTTGGGTCGCTGTTTCTTGAATGCTGGCCCCTTCTTTCTGGGTTTTAAATTTTTAAGAAAATGTTTTTAGAAGGTAAAGCAGTAATAGGAACAAAAAGACTGCATTTTGATTGTTACCTGTTGTGTTTGTTTGATAGGTAGGCTTGATTACATATATTTACATTTTTATGCATAATTAATCTCATTTTAAAATTAAAGTTGAAATATAATCACATAAGTTTCTAGCCCTTGGCTATGAAATTTTAAAAAATGAGACGTGAGAGTTGCATTTTCATTAGAATCACCAGGCTTTCTCTTACCAAAGTTCTGGTTGGGCACAGTTTCTCTTACAGCCCATGAACCATTTCTAGTCCACATAATTAACTCATTAATTCACACAAATTTATTGAGAGTCTATTTTATGAAAAACGCTATTAGTTACTTTTATCATAAACCAAAATTTGAATGTAATATGGATTTCAAGAAGCAGAATGTGGTAAATTTTAAAAATGGTTTGGTAATTTAGAAGAAGGAAAGACTAATACAGATAGAGCTTCAGAAAGGTGAGCATTGAGTTTGGCTGTGAAAGATGGATAGGTTCTCCAAAGGCTTAAATAGGCTGAGATGTATGACTTTACAGGTTAAATTAACCAGCAAATTATATAAATGAAGCCAGTTGCGCAAAATTGGAGGATAAAAATAGGTGTGCATATGTTTGGGAAATGATACATTTGGCCTGATTAGAGTTCAGAAATTTAATGACAGTACGGCTGGAAGTCAAGTGTGAATGAATTTGCAACAGATTTCCATTTATTGTAAAGGCACTGAGGAACATAGAAGTTGGTTTGAACACAGTATTAACATGTTCAATACAAGGCATTCTAGAACTTTAATTAAAACTCAGTGGTCAAATGTATTAAAAAGGAAAGACAAAAAGAGAAGTTCTAATAAAATGAAAAAAAGGAAAGAAATATCATGAATGGAGTTGAGGGGTTATTACAATATTTCCATTGAGAAGTATTAAATGTAGGTGCTTTAAGAGTTGATGGAAAAGATAGGTAGAAGCAAAACAAGAATCACGCTACCTTTACAGTTGGTGGATGGGATAATTATTGGAATCAGATATTACTTAGTGAGAACTAGCCCATTTTAAAACAGTGCTTTGCTTTTTGGGTGGAATAGTTCTACTTAGCTTGATGGTTAAAATATATATAATGCTACAATATCATTATAAAAATTAATTCTAAGAGTAACAAATTGAAATTTTCTGTTATACCACATGAACATTTTCTATTTTTTACAAAATTTTATTTGAACTAACTTTGTGATCTAGAAGGTGGGAAAAATACTCATTAAATTATTTTATTTCATTTAGAAGCATGGATAAAATGGAATTGGTGATCTGGTCTATTTTCTTGAATGAAAATTAATATTAAAGGTAATTACTGGAGAGGGGCAGAGCAAGATGGCCAAATAGGTTTCACTGGTTATCTGTCCTGCAGGAGCACCAAATTTAACAACTATCTACATACAGAAAACAGCTTCATAAGAACCAAATATCAGGTGAGCACACACAGTACCTTGTTGTAACTTCATATCGCTGAAAGGGGCACTGAATAGGGTAGGAAACAGTGCTGAATTGCCAACACCATCCGTCCCCCATACCTTGGCAGCAGGTGCGTGGTGCTGAGAGAAAATCTGTGCCTTTGGGAGAGGGAGAGGACAGCAGTTTTGAGACATTACATTGAACTCAGTGCTGCCCTGACACAGCGGAAAGCAAAACTGGGCTGAACTCAGTTGATGCCTGCTACAGAGGGAACATACAAAGTGGCCTTAGCAGAAGGTGAATCACCCATCCCAGTGGTTGGAACTTGAGTTCTAGCAAACTTGCCATTGTGGACTAAAGTACTTGGGGCCCTAAATAAACTTGAAAGACATTCTAGGCCACAAAGACTGCAACTCCTAGGTGAGTCATACTGGTGAGCTGGGCTTAGAACCAGTGAACTTGGAAGGTAAGTGACCTACTGAGACAATAGCCTTGATGGCTAAGGGAGTGCTTGCACCACTCTTCCTTGAACCCCAGGCTGCAAAACTTATGGCTCCAAAAGAGATTTCTTCCTTCTGCTTGAAGAGAGGAGTGGGAAGAGTAAAGAGGACTTTGTCTTACATTTTGGATACCAGCTCAGCCACTGTAGGATAGGGCACCAGACAGAAATGTGAGATATCCGTTCCAGATCCTGGTTCCCAGACAATATTTCTAGACATACACTGGGCCAGAAAAGAACTTGCTGCCTTCAAGGGAAGGGCCTAATCCTGGCGGGACCCAACACCTGCTGACTAAAGATCCGTTGGGCTTGAATAACTAGCAGTAATACTTATGGGCCTTGGGTGAAACTCTGAGCCTTTCTGGCTTTAGATGAGACCCAGCACTTTCCCAACTGTGATGGTTGTGGTAAGAGACTCCGTCTGCTTGAGAAAAGCAGAGGGAAAAGTAAAATGGATTTTGTCTTGCATCTTAGGTACCAGCTTGGCCACAGGGGTGTAGAGCACTAAGTGGAATCTTGGGGGCCCCAATTCAAGGCCTTGGCTTTTGGATGGCATTTCTGGATGTGCTCTGGACTAGAAGGGAGTCCACTTCCCTGAAGGGTGATTTTTAGGCCTGGCAGCATTCACCACAAGCTAAATTAAGAAACCTTGGGTCTTAAATGAACATTAACAGTAGTCCGTCAGTACTCACCATGAGCCTGTGATGGTGGTGGTCACAGGGTGAAACTCCTCTGCCTGTGGAAAGGGAAGGAAATAGTGGAAGTGGCTACATCTCATGGTTTGAGTGCCAGCTCAGCTGCAGTAGAATAGGATACCAGGTAGATGTCTAAGGTTTTTGATTCTAGTTCCTGGCCCCAAGATGGCATCTCTTGATCCACCCAGGGCCCAGGGGAACTCACTGCCCTGAAGAGAAGGACATAAGCCTGGCTAACTTCACCGCCTGTTGATTATAGAGCAATGGGGCCTTTAGCACACATAGGTGGTAGCCAGGTAGTGGTAACAGTGGGCCTTGGGAAAGACCCTGTACTGTGCTGGCTTCAGGTCTGACCCAGTGCAGTCTCAGTGATGGTGGCCACAGGAGTGCTTGTGTCACCCCATCCACAGCTCTGGTTGCCTCAGCACTGAGAGAGGGACTGTATTTGTTAGGTAGAAAGCAAGAGGAGAGGACAGGAGTCTCTGCCTGATAATCCAGGGAATTCTTCCAGGTCTTACTCATTACCACCAAGATGGTACCTCTACAGGTCTGCAAGAAGCATGGCATTAGTGGGCTTCAAATGTCCCCTCATGCAGATATGACTTAGATCACAACATGCATGTCCTTTAAAATACCTGGAAATGCTTCCCAAGAAGGATGGGTAAAAGGAAGCCCAGACTGCAAAGACTACAATAAATACCTAACTCTTCAATACATAGACACTGACAAACATCCACAAGCATCAAGACCATTCATAAAAACATCATCTCACTGAACAAACTCAATAAGGCACCAGAGACATTCTGGAGAAACAGAGATATGTGATATTTCAGATAGAGAATTCAAAATAGCTGTTATGAGGAAACTCAAAGAAATCCAAGATAACACAGAGAAGGAATTCAGAATTCCATTAGATAAATTTAACAAAGAGATTGAAACAATTAAAAAGAATCAATCAGAAATTCTGGAGTTGAAACACGCAGCTGACATACTGAAGAGTGCATCTGAGTCTTTTAATAGCAGAATCAATCCAACAGAAAAAAGAATTAGTGAGCCTGAAGACAGCCTATTTGAAAACACACAGAGGAGACAAAAAAGAAAAGAATAAAAAACCATGAAACATGCCTATGGGATCTACAAAATAGCTTCAAAAGGGCAAATCTAAGAATTATTGGCCTCAAAGAGGAAATAGAGAAAGAGATAGAAGTAGAAAATTTAATTCAAAGGTATACTAACAGAGAACTTCCCAAACCTATAGAAAGATAGCAATATCCAAATACAAGAAAGGTATAGAACACCAAGCAGATTTAACCCAAAGAAGATTTCTTGAAGCCATTCAATATTCAAACTCCCAAAGATCAATGATAAAGAAAGGATCCTAGAGGCAGCAAGAGAAAAAAATAAAATAACATACAGTGGAGCTCCAGTATGTCTGACAGCAAGCTTTTCAGTGTATATCTTACAGGCTGGGAGAGAGTGGCATGACATATTTAAAGTTCTAAAGAAAACAACTTTTACCCTAGAAGAGTATATCTGGTGAAAATATACTTCAAACATGAAGGAGAAATAAAGACTTTCCCAGACAAACAAAAGCTGAGGTATTCCAACACCAGACCTGTCCTACAAGAAATGCTAAAGGGAGTACTTCAATCAGAAAAAAAGGTCATTAATGAGTAATGAGTCATCACCTGAAGGTGCAAAACTCACTGGTAATAGTACACAGAAAAACAGAGAATATTATAACACTGTAACTATGGTGTGTAAACTTCTCTTACGTAGAAAACTAAAATATGAATCAATCAAAAATAATAACTACAGCAACTTTTGAAGAAATAAATAGTACAATAAAAGATACAAATAGAAACAACACAAAGTTTAAAAGTTGGGGGGTGGATAAAGTTAACATGTAGAGTTTTTGTTTTTTTTTTTGCTTGCTTGTTTGTATATGCAAAGAGTATTAAGTTGTTATCAGCAGTACAATAATGGGATATAAGAAAGTACTTGCAATCCTCATAGTGTCTTGTATTAGTTCGTTTTCACACTGCTGATAAGACATACCTGAGACTGGGCAATTTACAAAAGAAAGAGGTTTAATTGGACTTACAGTTCCACTTGTCTGGGGAGGCCTCGCAATCATGATGCAAGGTGAAAGGCACATGTCACATGGCAGCAGACAAGAGAATAAAGCTTGTGCAGTGAAACTCCACTTTTAAAAATCATCAGATCTTGTGACACTTATTCACTATCATGTGAACAGCACAGAAAAGACCTGCACCCATGATTCAGTTACCTCCCATTGGGTCCCTCCCACGACATATGGGAATTCAAGATGAGATTTGGGTGGGGACACAGAGGCAAACCACATCATTTCACCCCTGACCCCTCTGAAATCTCATGTCTTCACCTTTCAAAACCAATCATGCCTTCCCAACAGTTCTCCAAAGTCTTAACTCATTTCAGCATTAATTCAAAAGTCCATAGTCCAAAGTTTCATTCAAGACAAGGCAAGTCCCTTTTTCTATGAGTCTGTAAAATCAAAAGCAAGTTAGTTACTTCCTAGATACCATGGGGGTACAGGCATTGGGTAAATACAGCCATTTCAAATGGAAAAAATTGGCCTAAACAAAGGGGCTACAGGCCCCATGCAAGTCTGAAATCCAGAGGGGCAGTCAAATCTTAAAGCTCCAAAATGATCTCCTTTGACTCTAGGTCTCACATCCAGGTCACCCTGATGCAAGAGGTAGCCTTCCACGGCCTTGGGAAGCTCTGCCCCTGTGGCTTTGCAGGTTATAGCCCCATTCCTGGCTGCTTTCACATGCTGGCATTGAGTGTCTGTGGCTTTTCCAGGTGCATGGTGCAAGCTGTTGGTGGATCTACCATTCTGGAATCTAGAGGACAGTGGCCCTCTTTTCGCAGCTCCAGTAGGCAATGCCCCACTATGGACTCTGTGTGGGGGCTCTGGCCCCACATTTCCCTTCTACACTGCCCTAGCAGAAGTTCTCCATGAGGGCTCTGCCCCTGCAGCAAACTTCTGCCTGGGCATTCAGGCTTTTTCATACATGCTATGAAATCTAGGTGGAGATTCCCAAACCTCAGTTCTTGACTTCTGTGCACCCAAAGGCTCAACACCACATGGAAACTTCCAACACTTGGGGCTTCCACCCTCTGAAGCAACAGCCCAAACTATACCTTGGCCCCTTTTAGTCATGGCTGGAGTGGCTGGGATGCAGGGCACCAAGTCCTTAGATTGCACACATAAGAGGGACCCTGGCCCTGGCCCACAAAACCATTTTTTCCTCCTAAACCTTTGGGCCTGTGATGGGAGGGGCTGCCACAAAGGTCTCTGACATGCCCTGGAGACATTTTCTTCATTGCCTTGATGATTAATGTTTTACTCCTCATTACTTATGCATATTTTTGCAGCCAGCTTGAATTTCTCCTCAGAAAATGGAATTTTCTTTTCTATCAAATTGTCAGGTGGCAAATTTTCCAAATTTTTATGCTGTGTTTCCCTTTTAAAACCAAATGCCTTTAACAGCACCCAAGTCACCTGTTGAATGCTTTGCTGCTTAGAAATTTCTCTCACCAGATACCCTAAATTATCTCTCTCAAGTTCAAAGTCCCACAGATCTCTAGGGTAGGAACAAAATGCCACTGGTCTCTTTGCTAAAACATAACAAGAGTAACCTTTGCTCCAGTTCCCAACAAGTTCCTCATCTCCATCTGAGATCACCTCAGCATGGATTTCATTGTCCATATCATTATCAGCATTTTGGTCAAAGCTATTCCACAAGTCTCTAGGAAGTTTCAAACTTTCCCACACTTTCCTGTCTTCTTTTGAGCCCTCCAAACTTTTCCATCCTCTGCCTGTTACCCAGTTCCAAAGTTGCTTCCACATTTTCAGGTGTCTTTGGCAGCGCCAAGATCCTGGTACCAATTTACTGTATTAGTCTGTTTTCACACTGCTGATAAATATGTACCCAAGACTGGGCAATTTACAGAAGAAAGAAGTTTAATTGGACTTAGAGTTCCACGTGGCTGGAGAGCTCTCACAACCATGGTGGAAGGTGAAAGGTATATCTCACATGGTAGCAGACAAGAGAAGAGAGCTTGTTCAGGGAAACTCCCCTTTTTAAAACCATCGGATCTCATGAGACTTATTCGCTATCATGAGAACAGCATGGAAACCTGCCCCCATGATTCAATTACCTCCCATAGGTCCCTCCCACAACATGTGGGAATTCAAGATGGATTTTTGTGGGGACACAGCTAAACCATATCATATGTGAAATTAAAAAAAAATACAATGGGTACACAAATAATAAAAAGGAAGAAAGTAAATTATACCAAAAGAGAAAATAACCTTCACTAAAAGGAAGACAGGAAGGAAGGAAAGAAGGAAGAGAAGACCACTAAACAACCAGGAGACTAATATCAAACTGGCAGGAGTGAGTTCTTACTTATCAATAATAACATTGAATGTGTATGGTGTAAAATCTCCAATCAAAAGACATAGAGTGGCTGAATGAATGAGAAACAGGACCAATTGTTCTGTTGCCTAGAAGAAACACACTTCACCTATAAAGATACATATAAACTAAAAAGGATGGAAAAAGATATTGCAATCCACAGGAAAACAAAAAAGCAGTAGTAGCTATACTTAGAAAAATTAGATTTTAAGGCAAAACCTATACAAAGAGACAAAGAAGATTATTATATGCTGATAAAGAGGTCAGTTTAGCAAGAGGATATGACAGTTGTAGATATACATGCACCCAACACTGGAGCACACAGATGTGTACAGCAAATATTATCAGAGCAAAGGAAACGTAACCCCGGTACAGTAATAGCTCGAGACTTCAACACCCCACTTTCAGCAGTGGATAGAACTTCTAGAGAGAAAATCCATAAAGAAATATCAGACTTAATATGCACTATAGTCCAAATAGACCTAATAGATATTTATAGAACATTTCAACCATTGGCTGCAGAAAACACATTCATCTCCTCAGCACATGGATCATTGTCAAGGATGGGCCATATATCAGGCCACAAAACAAGTCTCTAAAAATTTAAAAAGCTTGGAATTATATTAAGCATCTTCTCTGATCACAATGGAATAAAACTACAAATTAATAATAAGAGGAATTTTGGAAACATACAAACATATCAAAATTAAAAACAATATGCTCCTGAATGACTAGTGGGTCAATAAAGAAATGAAGAAAGAAATGGAAAAATGTCTTGAAACAAATGATAATGGAAACAAAACACACCAAAACCTATGGGATATAGTAAAACAGTAGTAAGAGGAAAATTTATGGCTATAAGTGCCTACATCAAAAAAAAAAAAAAAAAAAAAGAGGGAGAAAAACTTCACATAGGCAACCTAATTGATGCATATTGAAGAATTACAAAAGCAAGAGCAAACCAAGCCCCCAAATTAGTAGAATAAAAGAAATATTATAGATCAGAACAGAAATAAATGAAATTAAAATGAAGAAAACAAGACAAAAGATCAATGAAACAAAAAGTTCATTCGAGCAAAATTACCTGCTAACATCATAAGGATCATTTGACAGGATCAAATTCACACATAACAACATTAACCTTAAAAGTAAATGGGCTAAATGCTCCAATTTACAAAAGATACAGACTAGCAAATTGGATAAAGAGTCAAGACCCATCAGTGTGCTGTATTCAGGAGACCCATCTCACGTACAGAGACACACACAGGCTCAAAATAAAGGGATGGAGGAAGATCTACCAAGCAAATGGAAAATAAAAAAAAAGCAGGGGTTGCAATCCCAGTCTCTGATAAAACATGATAGGCATGCAATCTGTAATAATCACATCAGTGAGAATGGGATATCTTTAGTGTTACGAACAATCCAGTTACACTGTTTCAGTTGTTTTAAATGTACAATTATTATTTGACTGTAGTCACCTTGTTGTGCTATCAAATAGTATGTCCTATTCATTCATTCTATTTTTTTTTGTACCCAGTAACTGTCCCCACGGCCCCCCTACCCCCATTACTCATCTCAGCCTCTGGTAACCATCCTTCTACTCTCTACATCCATGAATTTAAGTGTTTTGATTTTTACATCCCATAAATAAGTGAGAACATGCAATGTTTGTCTTTCTATGCCTGCTTATTTCACTTAACATAATGATCATAATTTATCAGTGTTGTTGCAAATGACAGGATCTCTTTCTTTTTTGGCTGAATAGTACTCTATTGTGTACATGTAGCACACTTTCTTTATCCATTCATCTGTTGATGGACACTTAGGTTGCTTCCAAATTTTATTAATAGCTCTTGTGAATGGTGCTGAAAAAAAAAAAAAATGGGAGGGCAGATATCTTTTCAATATACTAGTTTGCTTTTTTGGGGGTATGTAACCAGCAGCGAAATTTCTGGATCACATGGTAGCTCTATTTTTAGATTTTGAGAAATCTCCAAACTATTCTTCATGGTTGTTGTACTAACATACATTTCCACCAACAGTGTACAAGGGTTTCCTTTTGCCCACATCCTCTCCAGCATTTGTTATTGTCTGTCTTTTGGATATATGCCATTTTAGTTGGGGTGAGACGATATCTCATTGTAGTTTGGATTAGCATTTCTCTGATGATCAATGATGTTAAGCAGTTTTTCATATGTCTGCCATTTATATGTCTTCTTTTGAGAAATGTCTATTCAAATTTTTCATCATTTTTGATTAGATTATTATATTTTTTTCCTATACAGTTGTTTGAGCTACTTATATCTTCTGCTTATTAGTCCTTTGTCAGATGGGTTGTTTGCAAATGTTTTCTCCCATTCTGTGGTTTGTCTCTTCACTTTATTGATTTTATCCATTGCTTGGTAGAAACTTTTAAACTTGATGTGACCCTATTTGTCCATTTTTCGTTTGGTTGCCTGTGCTTGTGGGGTATTGCTCAAGAAATATTTGCCCAGACCAATGACCTGGAGATCTTCTCCAATGTTTTCTTGTAATAGTTTCATAGTTTGAGTTCTTAGATTTAAGTCTTTAGTCCATTTTGATTTGATTTTTGTATATGGCAAAAGGTAGGGGTCTAGTTTCCTTCTTCTGCATGTGGATATCCAGTTTTCCCAGCACAATTTATTGAAGAGACTGTCTTTTCCCCAGCTTGTGCTCTTGGCAGCTTTTTGAAAAATGAGTTCACTGTAATTGTGTGGATTTGTGTCTGCATTCTCTCTTATCTTCCGTTAGTGTATGTGTCTGTTTTTATGCCAGTACAATGCTGTTTTGGTTACTATAGCTCTGTAGTATAATTTGAAGTCAGGTAATATGATTAGTCCAGTTTTGTTATTTTTTCTTAGGATATCTTTTGCCATTCTGGGTCCTTTTCAGTTTCATATAAATTTTAGGATTGTTTTTCTATTTTTGTGAAGAATGTCATTGTTATTTTGATAGGAATTGTATTGAATCTGTAGATTGCTTTGTATAGTATGGGCATTTTAACAATAATGATTCTTCAACTTCATGAGCATGAAATATTTTTCTATTTTTTGGTGTCCTCTTCTATGTTTTTCATCAGTGTTTTCACATTTTCATTAGGGAGATCTTTCACTTTCATTAATTCCTAGATATTTAATTTTAAGTGTCGCTATTGTAAATGGGATTACTTTTTTATTTCTTTTTGGATTGCCTGCTGTTGGCGTATAGAAATGCTCTTTATTTTTGTATGTTTATGTTGTATCCTGCAAATTTACTGAATTTAACAGTTCTGATAGCTTTTTTCCGACAAAGTCTTTAGTTTTTTTCAAACAATTATAAGATTTTATAATCTGTAAACAAGGACAATTTGACTTCTTCCTTTCCAGTTTGGATGCCCTCTATTTCTTTCTCTTGTCTGTCTGCTCTAGGCAGGACTTACAGTACTATGTTGAATAACAGTGGTGAAAGTGGGCATCCTTGTTTTGTCCCCAGATCTTAGGGGTAAGGCTTTCAGTTTTTCCCCATTCAGTATGATACTAGCTGCAGGTCTGTTGTATATGGCTTTTATTATGTTGAGACATGTTTTATCTATACCCCATTTTTAGAATTTTTTTTATCATGAATTGATATCAGATTTTATCAAATGCTTTTCCTGTATCAATGGAAATGATTATATGGTTTTTATCTTTCATTCTGTTGTTAAGATGCATCACGCTCATGGATTTGCATATGTTGAACCATCCTTGCATCCCAGGGATAAATCCCACTTGATCATAATGAATGACATTTTAAATGTATTGTTGAATTTGGTCTGCTAGTATTTTGCTGTGGATTTTTGCATCAGTACTCATCTGAGATACTGGCCTGTAGTTTTGTTGCTTTGATGTGTCTTTGGTTTTGGTATCAAGATAATACTGGCCTTATCGAATGAGTTTGGAAGTATTCTCTTCTCTATTTTTTAGAATAGTTTGTGTAGGATTGTATTAGTTCTTTTTATATGTTTGGTATAATTCAGCAGTAAACCTTAGGTTACTGGGCTTTTCTTTTCTGGGAAACTTTTTATTATGGTGTCAATCTTATTACTTGTTATTGGCTTGTTGAGGTTTTGGATTTCTTCATGGTTCAATTGTGGTAAGTTGTCTAGGATTTTCTAATTTATTGACATATCATTGCTCATGGAAACCACTAAAGATCTTTTGGATTTTTGCAGTATCAGGTTTTTTTGTTTGTTTGTTTGTTTTTTAGACTAAGTCCAGCTCTGTCACCTAGGCTGGAGTGCAGTGGCATGATCTTGGCTCACTGCAACCTCCGCCTCCTAGATTCAAGCAATTCTCCTGCCTTGGCCTCCTGTGTAGCTGTGTAGCTGGGATTACAGGCGTGCACAACCACGCCTGGCTAATTTTTGTATTTTTAGTTGAAGTGGGGTTTTGCCATGTGGCCAGGCTGGTCTCGAACTCCTGACCTCAAGTGATCCTCTTACCTCGGCCTCCCATAGTGCTGGGATTACAGGCATGAGCCATTGCCTGCAGTATCAGTTTTAATGTCTCCGTTTTCATTGCTGATTTTTAAAATCTGGATCTTCTCCCTTTTTTTCTTAGTCTGGCTAAAGGTTTGTCTATTTTCTTTAACTTTTCAAAAAACCACCTGTTCATTTCATTGATCTTTTGTATTATTTCCTCATTTCAAATTCATTTATTTCTGCTCTGATCTTTATTATTTCTCTACTAATTTTGGGTTTGGTTTGCTCTTGCTTTTGTAGTTCTTTAAGATGCATTGTTCAGTTGTTTACTTAAAGTTTTTCTTCTGTTCTGATGTAGGCACTTATGGCTATAAATTTTCCTCTGAGTTCTGCTTTTGCTGTATCCCATAGGTTTTGTTATGCTGTGTTTCCATTATTATTTGTTACAAGAAATTTTAAAATTTTCTGTTTAATTTCTTCATTGACCCACTGGTCATTCAGGAGCATATTGGTTAATATTCATTTATTTGTATAATGTCAAAAATTCCCATTGTTATTAATTTCTAGTTTAATTCCATTGTAGTCAGAGAAGATGCTTCACATTATTTCAATTTTTTTTAATGTTTCAAGACTTATTTTTTGACCTAACATATAGAATGTCCTTGAGAATGATCCACGTGCTGAGGAGAAAAATGTGTTTTCTGTGGGCATTGGATGAACTGTTCCATAAATATCTATTAGATCAATTTGGTCTGTAGTATAGATTAAGTTCAATTTTTTTTTTGTATATATTCTGTCTGGACAATCTGTTCAGTTCTGAAAGTAGGGTGCTGAAGTGTCCAGCTATTATTGTATTGGGGCCTAGCTCTCTCTTTAGCTCTAATAATATTTTCCTTATATATTAGGGTGCTTCAGTGTTTAGTGCATATATATTTAAAATTGTTATATTCTCTTACAGAATTGAGCACTTCATAATTATATAGTGACCCTCTTGGTCTCTTCTTATAGTTTTTGTTTTGAATTCTATTTTGCCTCATGTAAGTATAGGTACTCTGCCCTTTTTTCATTTCCATTTGCATGGAATATCTTTTTCCACTCTTTTATTTTCAGTATATGTCTGTCTTTATAGTTGAAGTGAATTTCTTTTAGGCAACAGATCAATGGGTCTTTTTTTTAAAAATCCATTCAGCCAGCTCTATGTCTTTTAAAAAACACTTTTATTTAAATTCAGGGGTAGACATGCAGGTTTGTTACATAGGTAAATATGTGTCATGGAGATTTGTTGTACACATTATTTTATCACTCAGGTATTAAGCCTAGTACCCAATAGTTATTTTTCCTGATCCTCTCCCTCCCATCATGCTCCACCCTCTGATAAGCCCCAGTGTATGTTGTTTTCCTCTATGTGTTCCTGTGTTCTCATTATTTACTTCCCACTTATAAATGAGAACATGTGGTATTTGGTTTTCTGTTTCTGTGTTAGTTTGCTAAGGATAATGGCCTCCAGCTCCATTTATGTTCCTACAAAGAACATGATCTCATTCTTTTTTATGGCTGCATAGTATTCCATTGTGTATATGTATTCCAAAAATATGTATATATGTATATGTGTATATATGTAATCCAACTGTGCATATGTACCACATTTTCTTTATCCAGTGATGGGCATTTAAGTTGATTCTATGGCTTTGCTATTGTGAATTGTGCTGCAATGAACATATGGATGCATGTGTCTTTATAATAGAATGATTTATATTCCTTTGGGTATATACTAAGTAATGGGATTGCTGGGTCAAATGGTATTTCTGTCTTTAGGTCTTTGAGGAATCACTATGCTATCCTCCACAATGATTTAACTAATTTACACTTTTACCAACAGAGTATAAGTGTTCCTTTTTCTCCACAGCCTCACCAGCATTGGTTATTTTTTGACTTTTTTAAAACAGCTATTCTTACTGGTGTAGATGGTATCTCATTGTGGTTTTGATTTGCATTTCTCTAATGATCAGTGACGCTGAGCTTTTTTTTTTTTTTCATATGCTTCTTAGCTGCATGCAGGTCTTCTTTTGAGAAGTGTCTGTCCATGTCCTCTGCCTGTTTTTTAATGGATTATTTCTCTTGTCAATTTGTTGAAGTTTTTTATAGATGCTAGATATTAGACCTTTGTCAGATGCATAGTTGACAAAAATTTTCTCCTGTACGTTGTCTGTTTACTCTGTTGATAGTTTCTTTTGCTGTTTAGAAGTGGTTAAGCTTAATTAGATCCCATTTATCATTTTTTTGCTTTTGTTGCAAATGCTTTTGGTGTTTTCATCATAAAATCTTTGCTTATTCCTATGTCCATGATGGTATGGCCTATGTTGTCTTGCAGGGTTCTTATAGTTTTGGGCTTTACATTTAACTCTTTAATTCATCTTGAGTTAATTTTTGTATATGTTGTAAGGAAGGGGTCTAGTTTCAATCTTCTGCATATGGCTAGCCAGTTATTCCAGCACCATTTATTGAATAGGGAGCCTTTTGCCCATTGTTTTTGTCAGGTCTGTTGAAGATCAGATATCTGTAGGATGTGCAGTCTTACTTCTGGGTTTTCTATTTTCTTCCATTGGTCTATGTGTCTCTTCTTGTACCAGTACTATGCTGTTTTTGTTACTGTAGCCCTGTAGTATGGTTTGAAGTTGGGTAGTGTGATGCCCCTGGCTTTGTTCTTTTTGCTTAAGATTTCCTTGGCTATTCAGACTCTTTTTGTGGTTCCATATAAATTTTAAAATAGTTTTTTTTTCTCATTCTGTGAAGAATATCAATGGCAGCTTAATGGGAATAGCATTGAATCTATAAATTGCTTTGGACAGTATGGCCATTTTCACAATATTGATTCTTCCTATCTATGAGCATGAAATGATTTTTCATTTGTATGTGTCATCTCTGATTTCTTTGAGCAGTGGTTTGTAATTCATGTAGAGAGCTTTCATCTCCCTAGTTAGCTATACTCCTAGATATTTTATTATTTTTGTGGCAATTATGAATGTGAGTTCATTCATGATTTGACTCTTGGCTTCACTGCTGTTGATGCATAGGAATGCTAGCAATTTTTGCCCATCGATTCTTTATTCTGAGACTTTCTGAAATTGCTTATCAGCTTAAGAAGCCTTTAGGCTGAGAAAATGGGGTGTTCTAGATATAGGGTTATGTCATCTGAAACAGGGATAGTTTGACTTCCTGTCTTACTATTTGATGCCTTTTATTCCTTTCTCTTGCCTGATTGGTCTGGCCAGAACTTCCAATATTATGTTGAAAAGGAGTGTTGAGAGAGGGCATTCTTGTCTTGTGTTGATTTTCAAGGTGAATGCTTCCAGCTTTTGCCCAGTCAGTATAATGGAGGCTGTGGGTTTGTCATAAATGGGTTTTATCACTTTGAGGTATGTTTCTTCCTTCAATATCACTTTATTGAGAGTTTTTAACCTGAAGTGGTGTTGAATTTTATTGAAGGCCTGTTCTGCATCTATTGAGATAATCATGCATCTTTTTTCTTTAGCTCTGCTTATGTGATGAATCACATTTATTGATTTGTGTAGGTTGAATCAACCTTGCATCCTGGGGATGAAACCTACTTGATTATGTGGATATACTTTTGATGTGTTGCTGGATTCTGTTTGCCAGTATTTTTTGAGGATTTTTGCATCAGTGTTCATCAAGAATATTTGCCTAAAGTTTTCTGTTTTTGTTGTATCTCTGCCAGGTTTTGGTACCAGGTTGATGCTGGCCTCATAGAGTGAGCTAGAGAGGAGTCCCTCCTTTTCAATTCTTTGGAACAGTCTCAGCAGAAATGGTACCAGCTCTTTTTTGTACATCTGGTAAAATCCAGTTGTAAATCCATCTTGTTCTGAGCTTTTTTTTTTTATCGTTGTTGTTTTTGGTAAGCGATTTACCACTGCTTCAATTTCACAACTCATTATTGGTCCATTCAAGGATTTAATTTCTTCCTGATTCAGTCTTTGGAGGGTGAATGTGTCCAGGAATTTATTCATGTTTTCTAGATTTTCTAGTTTATTTGCATAGTGGTGTTTATAATATTCTCTAATGTTTATTTGTATTTTTGTGTGGTCAATAGTAATATCTGTCTTATAATTTCTGATTTTTTGTATTTGAACATTCTTTCTTCTGTATTAGTGTAGTTAGCAGTCTATCTATTTTATTAGTTTTTATTTTTTCCAAATAAAACAGCCCCTGGACTTGCTCATTTTTTGAATTTTTTTTTTTTTTGTGTGTGTGTGTCTCTATCTCCTTCAGTTCAGCCTGATTTCGGTCATTTCTTGTCTTCTGTTAGTTTTTGAATTTGTTTTCTCTTGGCTCTCTAGTTCTTTTAGTTGTGATGTTAGGTTATTAACTTGAGATCTTTCTAACTTTTTGATGTGGGCACTTAGTGCTAAAAATTTTCCTCTTAACACTGCTTTAGCTGTGTCACAGAAATTCTTGTATGTTGCATTTTTGTTCTCACTGGTTCCAAAGAACTTCTTAATTTTTGTCATAATTTTATTATTTATCCAAAAGTCATTCAGGAGCACGTTATTCAATTTCCATGCAATTGTATGGTTTTGAGTGAATTTCTTAGTCTTGAGTTCTAATTTGATCATACTGTAGTCCGAGGAACTGTTATGATTTCAATTCTTTTGCATTTGCTGAGGAGTGTTTTACTTCTGATTATGTGATTGATTTTAGAGCAGTACCATGTGCTGATGAGAAGAATGTATATTCTGTTGTTTTGGGGTAGAGAATTCATAGATATCTATCATGTCCATTTGACCCAGAACTGAATTCAGGTTCTAAATATCTTTGTTACTTTTCTGTCTTGATAATCTGTCTAATATTGTCATTGGAGTGTTAAAGTCTCCCACTATTATTGTATGGGAGTCTAAGTCTCTTTGAAGTTGTCTAACAAATTGCTTTATGAATCTGGGTGCTCATGGTTAGGTCTTCTTGTTGAATTGAACCCTTTGCCATTATGTAATGAATGCCCTTCTTTGTCTTTTTTGATCTTTGTGGCTTAACATCTGTTTTGTCAGAAACTAGGACTGCAACCCCTGCATTTTTCTGTTTTCAATTTTCTTGGTAGATTTTCCTCCATCACTTTATTTTGAGCCTATGTGTGTCACTGCATGTGAGATGAGTCTCTTGAAGACAGCATAACAATGAGTCTTGATTCTTTAACTAGCTTGCCACTCCATGTCTTTTAATTGGGGCATTTAGCCTATTTACATTTAAGGTTAGTATTGATATGTGTAGATTTGATCATGTCATGTTAGCTTGCTATTTTGCAGACTTGTTTATGTGATTGCTTTATAGTGTCACTGGTCTGTGTACTTCAGCATGTTTTTGTAGTGGCTGGTAATGATCTTTCCTTTCCATATTTAGTTCTTCCTTTAGGAACTCTTGTAAGGCAGGTCTGGTGCTAATGATTTCCCTCAGCATTTGCTTGTCTGAAAAAGCTCTCTTTTCTTTTTTGTTTATGAAGCTTGGTTTGGCCAGATATGAAATTCTGGATTGGAATTTCTTTTCTTTAAGAATTTTGAATATTAGCCCCCAGTCTCTTCTGGCTTGTAGGGTTTCCACTGAGAGGACTGCTGGCAGTCCAATGGGCTTCCCTTTGTAGGTGTCCTGGCCTCTCACTCTAACTGCCCTTAACATTTTTTTTTTCTCATTTTGACACTGGAGATTCTGAGGATGATGTGTCTTGGAAATGATCTTCTTGTGGAGTAATGTCACTGGGGTTCTGGGCATTTCCTGAATCTGAAGGTTGGCCTGCCTAGCTAAGTTGGGGAATTTCTCATGGATGATATCCTGAAATATATTTTCCAACTTTCCATTCTCCCTATCTCTTTCAGGTACACTAATCAGTCATGGATTCAGTCTCTTTACATAATCCCATATTTCTCAGAGGTTTTGACCATTTCTTTTCATTTCATTTTTCTCTATTCTTGTCTGTCTGTCTTCTTCAGAAAGACAGTCTTCAAGCTCTAAGATTCTTTTCTCCACTTGGTCTATTCTGCTATTAATACTTGTGATTGCATTATGAAATTCTTTTATTTTTTTTTTTAGCTCTGTCAGCTCAGTTACATTCTTCTCTATACTGTATTTTGTTTGTCAGCTCATATAATGTTTTATCATGATTTTTAGCTTCATTGCATTGGGTTACAAGGTGCTTCTTAAGATCAGTGAAGTTTGTTTTCATCCATTTTCTGAGTTCGACTTCTGTCATTTCAGCCATCTCAGCCTCAGCCCAGTTTTGAATCCTTGCTGGAGAGGTGATACAGTAATTGGAGGAAAGAGGGCACTCTGGCTTTTTGAATTTTGAGTGTTTTTGTGCTGATTCTTTCTCATCTTTTTGGGCTTATCTACCTTCAATCTTTGAGGCTGCTGACCTTCGGATTTTTGTTTTCTATTTCTTTTAATGGTCTGGCTACTTTTCCATAGGGGTGCTGTGGTCTGCTGGGGGTCTGCTCCAATCGCTAGTTGCCTTGGATTTTTTCAGCACCCAGAGGTATCATCAGTGAAGCCTGCAAAACAGCAAAGAAGGCAGCCTGCTCCTTCCTCTGGGACCTCCAGCCCAGAGAGGTATGGGGGTGTTGCTGGCTGAAAACACCTGTAGAAATGGCTGGAGACCCCTGTTAGGAAGTCATATCTAGTCAGGAGGAACAGGATTGAGGACCTATTCAAAGAAGCAGTCTGGCCACATTTTGTTAGGGCAGCTGTGCTGTGCTGGGGGATCTCCTTTGATCCTGGTTGGTTTGGACTCTGCAAAGCCCACAGACTGAAATGGCTCAGTCACACAAACAGCAAAGGTGTCAGCCACCCCTCTTCCTGAGAACTCCATCCCTGGGAGAATTCAAATGTCTGTCAGATAGAGAACACCAGCAGGGGTGGCTGGAGGACCTGTTTGGGAGGTTCTGCCCAGTTAGGAGACACATAATTGGTAAAGCTACCTAAAGAAGCAGTCTGGCCATGCCTTTCATAGAGCAGCTCTGCTGTGCTGGGGGACCACTTCTGCCCCAGTCAGCTTGAGATTTCCAAAGCCCACAGGCTCGAATATCTAAGTCACCCAGCCAGCAAAGATAGTGGCTTGCCCCTCCCTTTGGGAACTTCCTCTCAGGGTGTATTCAAATCTCTTTCGGCCTGAGAACACTGGTGAGGGTGGCTTGAGGTCCTAGTTGGAAAGTCCCACCCAGCGAGGAGGTACAGATTGGAGACCCACGTGAAGAAGCTGTCTGGCCATGTTTTGGTAGAGTAGCTGTGCTGTGCTGGGGGATTCCTTCTGCCCTTGGCCAGTTTGGACTCTCAAAAGCCCTAAGACTGGAACAGCTGAGTCTCCCAAACAGAAAAGGTGGCAGCCCATTCCTCCCCACAGGAACTCTGTCCCAGGTAGGTGCAATGCTATTTCTGGTGGCTGGCTGGAATTCCAGGCCAGTGGGTCTTATCCTGTGTGGTGCTGTGGAAGTGGGGCCCAGAGACAGTCACTGCTCAGCTCCCTGGATTCAGTCCCCTTCAAAGGGGTATGTACAGAGGTCCAACCTCCTGCCTTGCTGGAGTTGCTGTCACTTTCACTGGGAAGCCTGGAGTCAGTGTATGTAAAATAAAAACTCTACACCTTTACTTCGCCCTCCATCCCCCCAACTTTTAAACTTTGTGTTGATTTTATCTGCATCTTATTATACTTTCTGTGTCCTGAAAAGTGGTTGTAGTTATTATTTTTGATTGATTCTTCTTTTAGTCTTTATATCTAAGAGTAGTTTACACATCACAGTTGCAGTGTTACACTGTGCTGCATTTTTCTGTGTACTTACTATTACCAGCGAGTTTTGTACATTCAGGTGATTACTTATTACTAATTAACATTCTTATTTTTCTCTGATTGAATTATTCCTTTTACCATTTCTTGTGGGACAGATCTGGTGTTGATGAAATCCCTCAGCTTTTGTTTGTCTACTTCATGTTTGAAGGATATTTTCACCAGATATTTATTGTAGGGTAAAGTTTTTTTTCCCCCCCCACTTAGCACTTTAAATATGTCTTGCCACTCTCTCCTGGCTTTCCATTGAAAAGTCTGGTGCCAGACATATTGGAGCTCCATTGTATGTTATTTGTTTTCTCTTGCTGCTTTTAGAATCCTTTCTTTGATCTTTGGGAGTTTGATTATTAAATGCCTTGAGGTCATCTTTTTGGATTAAGTCTGCTTGTGTTCATATAACCTTCTTGTATTCAAATACCGCCATCTTTCAGTAGGATTGGGAAGTTTTCTGTTTTTATTCCTTTGAATAAACTTTCTACTTCTTTTTCTCTACTTCTTCTTTAAGGTCAGATCTCAAATTTGCCCTTTTGAGGCAATTTTTTTTTTTATTTTTTTTTTATTTATTTTTTTTTTGAGACGGAGTCTCGCTCTTTCACCCAGGCTGGAGTCCAGTGGCATGATCTCGGCTCACTGCAAGCTCCGCCTCCCGGGTTCACGCCATTCTCCTGTTGAGGCTATTTTTATAGAGGCTATTTTCTATATCTTTTAAGCATGCTTCTTTTTTTTTAATTTTTTCTTTTGTCTCTTCTGTGAATTTTCAAATAGCTTGCCTTGAAGCTCACTAATTCTTTCTTCTGCTTGATCAATTCCACTAATAAAAGACTCTGATGCATTCTTCAGTATGACAGTTACATTTTTCTGCTTCATACTTTCTGCTTGATCCTTTTTAATTATTTTCATCTGTGTTAAATTTATCTGATAGAATTCTGAATTCCTTCTCTGTTTTATCTTGAATTCCTTTGAGGTTCCCTCAAGACAGCCATTTTGAATTCTCTGTCTGAAAGGTCACACATCTCTTTTTCCAGGATTGGTTCCTGGTGTCTTATTTAGTTCATTTGGTCAGGTCATGTTTTCCTGGATGGTGTTAATGTTAGCAGATTTTCTTCAGTGGCTTAACATTGAAGAGTTTGGTATTTATTGTAGTCTTCACTATCTGGGCTTGTCTATACCCGTCCTTCTTGGGAATGCTTGCTAGATATTTTCAAGGACTTGGGTTTTGTGATCTAACCTGCATTTGCTTCAGGGAGCACCCCAAGCCCAATAACGCTGTGGTTATTGTAGACTCACTGATGTACCACCTTGATAGTCTTGGGCAAGATCTGGGAGAATTTTCTCATTACCCCTTGGAGACTCTTGTTCTCTTCCTTTACTTTCTAGTAAACAAACAGAGTCTCTCTCTCTTCTGAGCCACCTACAGCTAGGGGTGGAGTGCCACAAGTACCCCTGTGGCCACCGCCACTATGACTGCACCGGATCAGACCTGAAGCCATTACAGCACTGGGTTTCATCTAAGGCCTGCTGTAACCACTCCCTGGTTACTGCCTATGTTTGCTCAAGGCCCTGGGGCTCTACAATCAGCAGGTGGCAAAGCCAGCCAAGCCTTTGTCCTTCCCTTCAGGGTGGCAAGTTCTCTCAGGCCCCGAGTGAATCCACAGTTTCTGTCTGGGAGTCAGGGACTAGAGTCACAAACCTTAGAAGTCTATGGGGTGTACTCTTGTACTGTGGCTGAGCTGACACTCAAACCACAAGATACAGTCCTTTCCACTCTTTCCTCCCCTTTCCAAAGTCAGAGAAGCTTCACCTCATAGTCACGGCCACCACAGGCCATGAGGAGTTCTGCCTGACTGCTGCTGATGTTCGCTTAAGGTCCAATAATTCTTAAATAAGCATGTGATGAATGCTGCCTGACCTGGGACTCACCCTTTAGGGCAGTGGGCTCCCCTCTGGGCCAGGGCAGGTCCTGAGATACTTGACAAGAGTCAAGACCTGGAATCAGGGACCCCAAGAGCCCACTTGGTATTCTCTATCCTCCTGTGGCCATGCTGGTACATAAAAGTGCAAGGCAAATTCCGCTGTACTTTTTCTTCTGCTTTTCTCAAGCAGAAGGAGTTTCACCCTATAGCCACCACAGCCAGTAACATGCTGGATCTCACCTGAAGCCAGTGAATCTCAGAAGCTCACCCAAGGCCTTCAATGTACTTCCTGGGTATTGCTGCTGGTCGTTCAGGGCCCAAGGGCTCTTCAGTTAGCAGGTGATAAATGGTGCCAAGAATAGTTTATTCTTTTCAAGGTGATAGGTTCCATTCTGGGCCAGGTTGTGTCTAGAAATGTTGTCTGGGAGCTAGGGCCTAGGAATTGAGGCCTCATGACTGAGCAGTACCCTATTCTGCTGTGGCTGAGCTGGTACTCAAGATGCAAGACAAGGTCTTCCCCTCTCTTTCCTGTTCTTTCTTCAAGCGTAAGGAAGGGGTCTCTTTTGGAGTCAGGATCTGTGCAGCCTGTGGTTAGGGGAAGTGTGATGCCAGCATTTCCTTAGCTGCTCCAACTATCTCAGTAGGTTGTGTGTTCCATTGTCTCTTAGCCTGGTTCAACACTAGGACTTGCCTGAGGGTTGCAGTCGTTATGTCCTAGATTGCCTTTCACGTTTACTTAGAGACTCAGAGCACTTTGGCCCTTAGTGGTGAGGTTTGTGGGAATTCAAGTTTTGACCTTTGGGATTGGTAATTCCCCTTTGGCTAGGGCTTGTTTAAATGCTCCCTCTGTGGTTGGGCATCTGCTGAATTTGGTCTGGTTTTGCTTTTTGCTCTACCAGGACAGCACTGAGTTCAGTGGCTCACAATTGCTGTGTTCTCCCTCCCCCAGCACCCAGAGATGCTCTTCTCAACATGCTGCCAATGCTGGGGTGATAGGGGTGGGGTGGCACTGGTGATTCAAGACTTTTTTTCTATCTCTTCAGTACCTCTTTCAGTGATGTGTAGTTAAAACCAGGTACTATGAGGGCTTACCTGGTTTTTAGTTCTTATGAAGGTGTTTTTTATTTTTTTCTGGGTAGATAGTTAAGTTGATGTACTTGCAGGAGATATGATCAGTGGAGTCATCTATCCTGCCATCTTGCTCTGCCTCCCAGATAATTACATCACAAAGCATTTACTAATAATTAGGTGGGTAGCAAGATATTGGACAGATCTACCCAATGAAAAATTGTTTTTTATTAGAGAAGTGATATATGCTTATTTAAATGGTTCAAATAGTGCACAAGTGTACAAATTTGAATCTGTTGTCTACCACTATTAACTGCTTGGATGGTATCCTTCTAGGCTTCATTTATACAGACTTTGAAGGTAGTTCAAGTTTGGTTTCAGACCACCACAATTAGATGAATGTTGCAATAAAGCAAGTCACAGAAATTATTTTGTTTCCTAGTACATTTAAAAGTTATGTTTACACTATACTGTAGTATATTAACTGTGAAATAGCATTATGTCTAAGACAATGATACCTTAATTAAAGCATACCGTATTGCTAAAAAAAACACTAACAATCATCTGAACATTCAATAAGTCATGGTCTTTTTGTTGATAGAGGGTCTTGCCTCAATGTTGATGGCTGCTGGCTGATAAGGGTGGTAGTTGTTGAAGGTTGGGGTGCCTGTGGCAATTTTTTAAGACAACAGTAAACTTTGCTGCATCACTTGACTCTTCCTTTCATGAGAGATTTCTCTGTAGCTTACAATGTTGTTTGATAGCATTTTACCCACAGTAGAACTTCTTTCAAGATTGGAGTCAATCCTCTCAAACCCTGCCACTGTTTCATCAACTAAGTTTACGTAGTATTCTAAATCCTATGTTTACAGAATCTTCACCAGAAGAAGTTCCCCTCTCAAGAAACTACTTTCCTTGCTCATCTGGAAGAAACAACTCTTCATAGGTTAGTGTTATTATAAGCTTGCAGCAATTCAGTCATATCTTTGGGCCCATTTTTAATTCTAGTTCTCATTCTATCTCCACCACATCTGCAATTACTCTTTCCGCTGAAACCTTAGACTCCTCAAAGTCATCCATGAACATTAGAATCAACTTCTTCCGAACTTCTATTAATGTTGATATTTGACCTCCTCTCAGGAATCACAAATATTATTATTATTTTCTAGAATGGTGAATCCTTTCCAGAAGGTTTTCAAGTTACATTGCCAAGATCCAACAAAGGGCTCACTATGCATGGCACCCACAGCCTTGCAAGATGTATTTCTTAAATAATAAGATGTGAAAGTCAAAATCACTTCTTGTTCTATTGGCTACAAAATGGAGGTTGTGTTAGTGGACATAAACACATTAATCTCACAACCTACAGAATGGGAGAAAATCTTGCAATCTATCCATCTGACAAAGAGCTAATAGCCAGAATCTACAAATAACTATTTCTAAACAAATTTACAAGAAAAAAACAACCCTATCAAAAAGTGGGCAAAGGATATGAACAGACACTTCTCAAAAGAAGGCATTTATGCAGCCAAGAAGCTTATGAAAAAATGCTCATCATCACTGGTCATTAGAGAAATGCAAATCAAAACAAAATGAGATGCCATCTCATGCCAGTTAGAATGGCAATTATTAAAAAGTCAGGAAACAACAGATGCTGGAGAGGATGTGGAGAAATAGGAATGATTTTACACTGTTGGTGGGAGTGTAAATTAGTTCAACCATTGTGGAAGACAGTGTGGCGACTCCTCAAGGATCTAGAGCTAGAAATACCATTTGATCCAGCAATCCCATTACTGGGTATATACCCAAAGGATTATAAATCATTCTACTATAAAGACACATGCACACGTATGTTTATTGCAGCACTGTTCACAATAGCAAAGTCTTGGAACCAACCCAAATGCCCATCAATGATAGACTGGATAAAGAAAATGTGGTACATATATACCTTGGTATACTATGCAGCCATAAAAAAGGATAAGTTCATGTCCTTTGCAGGGACATGGATGAAACTGGAAACCATCATTCTCAGCAAAGAAACACAAGAAGCGAAAACCAAACACTGCATATTCTCACTCATAGGTGGGAGTTGAACAATGAGATCACTTGGACACAAGGAGGGGAACATCACACACCGGGGCCTGGCGGGGGTGGAAGGCTGGGGGAGGGATAGCATTAGGAGAAATACCTAATGTAAATGATGAGTTGATAGGTGCAGCAAACAAACATGGCACATGTATACCTATGTAACAAACCTGCACATTGTGCACATGTACCATGGAACTTAAAGTATAATAATAATAAATAAATTAAAAAAAAACATTAATCTCCTTCTACATCTCTACCAGAACTCTTGTGTGACCATGCATGCTTTGTCGATAAACAGTAACATTTTGAAGAGATTTTTTTTTTTTTTTTTTGGTCTGAGCAATAGGTCTCAAAATTGGGCTTAAAATATTCAGTAAACAATTATGTAAATAGATGTGCTGTCTCTCAGGCTTTCTTGTTTCATTTATAGAGCAGGCAGAGTAGATTTAGCATAATTCTTAAGGGCCCTAGGATTTTTGAAATGGTAAATGATCATGGGATTCGATCTCAGGTCACCAGCTGCATTAGCCCTTAACAAGAAAATCAGCCTGTTCTTTGAATCTTTGGAGCCAGGCTGACTTCTCCAGCTATAAAAGTGCTAGATGGCATCTTTTTCCAATATAAGGCTGTTTCATCTATATTAAACATCTGTTGTTTAGTGTAGTCACCTTTATCAATTATCTTAGCTAGATCTCCTGGATAGCTTGCTGCAGCTTCTACATGAGCACTTGCTGCTTCATCCTGCAGTTTTTTGTTGTTGTTGTTTTGAGACGAAGTCTCGCTCTGTCTCCAGACTGAAGTGCAGTGGCGCCATCTCAGCTCACTGCAATCTCTGCCTCCTAGGTTCAAGTGATTCTCCTCCTTCGGACTTCTGAGTAGCTGGGATTACAGGCACATGCTGTCACATCCAGCTAATTTTTCTATTTTTAGTAGAGACGGGGTTTCACCATGTTGGCCAGGATGGTCTCAATCTCATGACTTCGTGATCCATCTGCCTCGGCTTCCCAAAATGCTGGGATTACAGGCATGAGCCACCATGCCTGGCCTGCACTTTTGTATGATGGAGACAGTTTCTTTCCTTAAACCTCATGAATAAACCTCTGCTAGCTTCAAACTCTTCTTCAGCAGCTTTCTCACCTCTCTCAGCCTTCTTAGAACTGAAGAGAGTTAGGGCCTCGCTCTGGATTAGGCTTTGTCTTAAGGGAATGTTATAGCTGCTTTGATCTTCTATACAGGCTACTCAAACTTTTAAAAATATCAATAATAAGGCTGATTTGTTTTCTTATCATTCATGTGTTTACTGGACTAGCACATTTAATTTTCTTCAAGAGCTTTTCCTTTTCATTCAAAACTTGGCTATTTTGCAAAAGAGGCCTAGCTTTTGGCTTGTCCCAGTAAGCACAATCATTTCTAGCTTTTAATTTAAAGTGACAGCTGTCTTTCCTGTTAAAAACTGTCAATAAACGAGGTATTAAAGGAACATGCCTCAAAATGGTAAGGGTCATCTGTGACAAACTCACAGCCAACATTATATTGAATGGACAAAAGCTGGAAATATTCCTCTTGAAAAGTGGCACAAGACAAGTATGCCCTCTCTAACCACTTTTATTCAACATGCTACTGAAGTCTTAGCCAGAGACATCAATCAAGTAAAGGAAATAAAGGGCATCTAAACAGGAAAAGAGGAAGCCAAATTATCTCTGTTTGCAGATGACAAGATGCTATATCTAGAAAACTCCATAGTCTTAACCCAAAAGCCCCTTCAGCTAATAAACAACTGCAGCAGTTCCAGGATACAAAATCAATGTACAAAAATTACTAGCATCACTTACCTTGTTTATTATTGCACTCCCAACATGTGTCTGGTAAATGGTAGGCAATTACTAGATATTTGTTATTTAATTGAAAGGTATAGAAAAGCTGGAAATTTTTCATATGTGATTCCTAAATATTTAGTGTGCACTGAAACAAGGATTCTAGAGGCACGTGAGATCTAAGTTTTTCTTAGGAAGGCATATAGTGCATTTAAAAATTAATAAATACTTGAGAATTTAATCAACAATAATACTGTGCTCTTAATACGCATTATTGCTTAGTAATACTTCCTCTTTAGTGGTTTTGCTTCCAATATGAACTTTCAAACTGGCTAGGATTCACACTGAAGCCAGTAATCTCCCCATATCTTCTGTTCACCTGCACTTTGGGGCTGCTTATCTTGCCCAAGGAGAACAATGTTCATTGAGTTACATATGAATGGACCAGGTAGGGCTTGTGCACTTTGATTGTTACAATGATTATATTTCTTACATCACCATTCAATGCTGATGGCTATGGTTATCTCAGCCATGACAGCAGGAGCCATAGTTCCTTTTTGCACCACTTGTTTAGCTGCTTCTGCCAAAAATTGGTAGGTGAAAATGTAGCTCATGCTCCGTCACTTTATTTCTAAAAGAGAGCAACAAAAAAATGAATAACAAACAACTCTCTTATCCTCCAGAGGTATGGAGAAGTTAGAATTCCCTGTGTTTGTTCTCTTTTTACTTCTTCCCATCCAGGCACTCATAATAGTTTTAAAAATTCTTTTTTATTTCTTTAACTTATTCTAAAGCTGTCAGTCATGTTTACTGCTATAGCAATGAATTTAAACTTCTAAAGCATATGTTAGGTGTATAGAGCATTGCAACACATTTTTAAAACAAATGTATGTTATTTGTTGCTTTACATCTCTGCATGGCTATGAAGATTGTGTCTGAAGGCCATTTGAGAAATTTCCTTCAAAATATATTGATCATTTTAATATAATTTAAAGACATTTTATAAAATTTTAGAATTGGAGTGTTCAAATATGATAATACATTCTTTTACCACCACCTACATTATTGAACAATACAAAGTACACTAGTTCTGCTGGTTCTTTGATGTTATAAGAATTTTATACTTCTAGATTTTGAGTTATTATTTGTACCTTGATAGTATCCAGTAAAGAAAATGAAAAGTAGTTTCATGTACAGATATAAAATAACGGAGCAGTCAAGCATAAAATTTTACTGGATGGTAAAATCATTTGTTTTTTGCTCCTGTAAATCATAGGTTAATTTTATTGTTCAAACCGTTTGTGTCTCCTAAAATATGCTTAAAACTTTTACACAAACTAGAGTCTCTTCACCAGTTAAGAAGCAGATTGTATATTTATAGCCTTTAGGGTCTCAGGAAATGATTCAAACTGTTCTTAGAAGTGATGCAGTGAGCAAGAAAATTCCACTAACAATTTTGGCATTAGATTTCTGACAGATTTTGGTTTACAGAATGGAATCACAGATGTGATTAAACAATTCTGAACATTTTCACAACACATTTGGATGGCTTCCAGATCCAGTTATCATGTTCCCAAACATCTTAAGATCAAAGGAGAAAACAAAGCTATCTGACATTCTTTAGAGTTTGGGATAGCCACTCATTTTTTCATTAACAAACATTTCTTGAGCAAATATGATGTGCCAAGCACTATTCCAGAGGCATGGGATACATCTGCAAATAAAATTGATGAAAGACTCTGCTTTCATAAAGTATTAACTTTACTTGCCTTTATTTACATAAAATAAATAAATTGTATACTATGTTAGAAGTTAATAAGTGCTATGGGAGGAAAGGGAAAGTGGAGCAGGATAAAGGAGAGTGGCAATTGCTGAAGAGGGCATTGCAATTGGAGAGTGTGATCAGGCTTATTAAGGTGACATTTGAGTCAAGACTTGAAGGGAGTGAAAGAGGTAGTCATGCAGGTATTAGGCAAGAGCATTCTAATACTAGGACAATTCATGCAAAGGCATGGAAGTGGGAAATTTCCTGGGATGTTCAAGGAAGAGCAAAAAGGCCTATGTGGCTAGAGTGAAGAGAGTGAGAGGAAAGTAGCTAAAACTGTGTTCAGAGTGGGAACAGGGGTCAGATCAACAGACTGCTGTAAAGACTTCAGATTTTTTACTATGAATGGGGAGCCAGCAGGGTTTTGAGTGTCCCTGGGGCTGGTATTCTGAGACTAGGTGGTAAGGAGTAGAATGGCAGCAGTTAAGAGCAGATGAAGACAGGGAAAGAGCTGTTGGTGGCTTGGTCCAGGGTGGTAGCAGTGAGAAGTGTGGGAAACAGTTGAATTCTGGATATATTTTGAAAGTAACAGCAGCCAAATTTTTTGATAGGTGACAAAAGGGGCATGAGATAAAGAGAAGCATGATTGTAAAGTATTTTGCCTGAGCATCCAGAGATTGGAGATGTAATTAAATAAGATTGTGGAGTGGGTGAGAGCAACAGTCAGGGGCAACACAACGATAAACCATAAAACATGTTTCTAGTGTGGGACCTATTTCATATTATTGTCATTTTCCAGTGTGTTATTACTTATTATTTCAATGTTTAAATAAGAACCATCTGGAAATTTCCACTATGGCCTAATTCAAGCTACTAACATGATGTCCCTGAAAGTGGAATTGGGAAGATATGAGTACAATAGGCTCTTGAAAGACAGGGCAAGCTGCCTCGAGCACACTGTGACTGAGCTCTGTGGCTTAGAACTCATCTTTCCAATATCAACTGGACATTGTTGGGACCTCCTGAGCATTAGGGCAGGCTAGTTTGTTATATACACACTAGACTTTACATGTCTCTATATGTGCTCGACCTCAGACTATAATTCAGCTGTTACATTTTGTAGGGCCGAGAATTTATTTAAAATAAGCATTCTTTTGGTAGAAATTTGGCTGTAGGCTATTCTAGGAATCAGAGCCTTTTTTTAAATTTTATTTTCTTGTTTGGATGTTTGGAATAAATTCACAATTTACACATATTCCTTTAAGTTGAATACTTACAGACTGCTGACAACTATTGATAACTTTGTTTTTTGGTTCTAAGACACTTCGGTCTAAACCAATGGCACTTGAAAATCTATATATTCTCTTTAACAGTAATTCATAGAAATATTAATTTAGCAAACTCATTTTAGAGTCCAATGAACAGAGTCTTGTAAAATGAAGTCTGTTTGATTGCATGACTTCATGAAAAATGCTGATATGTTTAACTTGGCTAATATAGAAAGTGTTCTATTGTTTGTAGTAGTGGTGGTGTTTTTCACCAAGCGTGCTGTGTTAAAGCCCATCTTGAATATTAAGCATTTGGTCCATGTATTGCTGCAAAATACCCTGGCTCTATAATCCTTTAAAGATAAATTGGGTGAAACAAATCTGACCAGTCCTGGGGGTATTAATTATATTTCAAAATGAACTCAAGCCCAGATACACATTTCTAAATTGCGATTTTCATGGAAAGTGATTATTCAGGACCGGTAATAATAGGAAATGTTGTAGTTCAGTAGATGTGTTATATTATGAAAACTGACAAAAGTAAGATTTGTTTTTGTGTGTGTGTGTGTGTTTCATGAGACATAATGCCTTACCATCATCAAACTTTAAAACCTTATTCATACGTAATATAAACTTATTTGTGCTAACTTCTTATTTTTAAAATTTGAGATAAAATTGACACATATGTATTATCTAATATAGCAGCTCTTGCCATATATGGTTTTTGAGCATTTGAAGTGTGGCTGGTCTGACTGAGGAACTAAATTTTAAATTGTATTTAATTTTAAATAATGTAAATTTAAATTCGTATGGCCACATGTGGCTAGTGGCTACAATATGGAACAGTGCAGCCTCAGATAGTACCTCTCAACTGGGGATCTAGAAGGGAGTTAAATCCTCATGCCCAAAGGCATACACTGTTTCTAATTAATCAGTTTACCTCTCGTGCATCAAGAATGATACTATGTATCATTATTAGAATAATTAAGAAGATAGTGTCTCAAATTATTTTCTGTGAGGTCTAATTCTCTCATTGCATCTAATTGAGAATGGCTGATTTAGAAAGTTCCTTCATTTCCTTTTCCATTCATACCACCCCCAAAGATCCCCCAAATGAAAATCACTATTCTTTTGCTTGTATCCGTTGATTATTTTTGCCTGTTCTTTGACTTCATATAGATAGAAATATACAGTGTGTTTTATGTTGGGGATGACTTCTGTCACTTTACAAAATGTTTTTGAGATCCATATTGTATCTAGTAATAGTTCATTTATTTGTATTGCTATGCAGTATTTCATTGTATCAACATATCAAAATTTGTTTACCTATTTCCAAATTTGTCCATTTCATTTAAGTTGACAAATTTATTAACATAAAATTTTCATAACATCTTTTATTATCTCATTAATTTCTATAACATCTATAATAATGTCCCCTATCTCATATTTGATGTCAGCAATTTACTTATTCCATGTTGCTAGGACTTTATCAATTTTATAAAAAATTTTTAAAAATGACTTTGACCTTGTTGATTTTCTCTATGGTTTTATATTTTATTTATTCCTTCATCACTATTAGCCCTTTCTTTCACTTATTTTACAAGGTAAAATTAGTTAAAACTAATTAAATCTAGTTTTTCTCACAGGCTTTTATTTATTATATAAATTTCCAGTTATGTATGAAATGCCCATTCTTTCCATTTATTTACTGATTCTGCAGACTTCACTGAGGACCTTCTACCCCATGTAAGGTGCTGGGATAAGCATTAGTAAACTAGATCGCCACATTTCTTGCCCTTTTGTCTTCACAATTTTGTTGAGTAGGTGGATAGCGGGAAAGAAATGGCAAGGATAGCCAGGCCTGGTGGCACATGCTTATAATCCCAGCTACTTGGGAGGCTGAGGGGGAGGATTGCTTGAACTCAGGAGTTTGAGACCAGCCTGGGCAATGTAGTGAGCCCTCAGTCTCAAAAAAAAGAGAAAAAGAAATGGCAAGGATGATAACTACCATGATGGAAAAATAGAAAATTACAGGGGAATATTGGAGTTTATAACAGGAAACTTACATAGACTGGGACTTGGGAAAAGCATTACTGAGGTAGTGCCTCACCAGTGGCCTGAGCACCCAGCAGCCACTGCCACTGCCACTGCCTAGCTGGTACCTGGGGAGTTGGTGGTGAGGCCAGAGATTGCGTTAGCAGAGATGACAGGCCCAGCCTCACAGGGATGCTTGAGCCAGCCAGTGTCCCGGCCCTGCACTGCCCCACGCTGTTCATGAAGCATGTGACCATCAGCATGGACACTTAGAGAACAAAAGGACAAGACAGTAAAGTACACAATGATTCTTTGCATCAGAAGGATGTGGTTCATGACAATGACTTTCAGCCCTACCTTTCTGGAGAGTCAAATTAGAGTAACAATTACCCTTCAGCGAGTGACCTCTACCTGTCCGGCTATTACCCACCATCCAGTGGAGTTCCTTAATCCCTCAATGAGGCTCTGTGGTCCACTGCAAGGGACCCTTTGATTCTACACCTCATCACCTATGAACAGCTCAGTAACAGAGATCATAATTTTATGCACAATTCTATTTTGGGGTGGCCTTGGGGTCCAGAGAACAAAATCTATCAGCACAGGTTTAATTTTTACCCCCAAACCCTGTATTCTTGGCAGGGAGGACAAGTGGGTCTCAAGGGTAGCAGATTCAGAGCTCTACATATGGGAGCAGCTACACCTACCCCCAAGCTCCCTGGGCCACGCAGTCGTTGATGGGCAGATGGGCTTTCACAGTGACACCCTTAGCAAGGCCTCTGGGGTGAACAGCCTGAAGCAGGGCATGGTCAGCCTGAAAATTGGGGATGTCATCTCCTCTGCAGTCAAGACAGTGGGCTCTGTCATCAGCAGTGTGGCACTGATTGGCATCCTTTCTGGCAATGATGGGACATATGTGAACATGGCAGTTTCAAAGCTGACCTCATGGGCCACCATTGCCAGCAAGCCTGCAAAACCACGGTCTAAAATGGAAACAAGGAGTGGGCCTGTCATAGGGGGGTGCACTGCCCCCTCCATCTATAAAGCATAACATGGATATTGACACCCAGGATAACAAGGGGCCTGTGCTGAAGACCCCGGTCCCCCAGGAGACATGATCCTCACAGGCTGTCCTACATCCCCAGAAGGTGCTTCAGCTTCTCCCAATGAAGCTTCCTGCTTTGGCTCAACCACAGTGTCAGAGCCCTCAGCAGCCACTCCAGACCTGCTGGATCATTCCTCACGTGGAAATATGGCATTTGGGCAGAGCAGAGGGGCTGACAGTGGTAGTAACTCTCCTGGAAATACCAAGACTAATTCTGCCCCAAGTGTAAAAAAAGTGAAAGCTGCCCACAGTTATAATCCTAAAGAATTTGACTGGAATCTTAAAAGTGGACATGTACACATTATAAAGAGCTATTCTGAGGATGACATTCACCACTCCATTAAGTACTCCCTTTTGTGTAGTACAGAACATGGCACTACTTAGTTGAATAGTCCATTCAGCTCCATAAGCAGCAAGGGGCTGTCTACCTGCCCTTCGGCATCAGTGGGAGTGAGTATTTCTGTGGGGTGGTGGAGATGAAGTGCTCTGTGGACAGCAGCACCAGTGCCGGAGTCTGGTCTCAAGACAAATGGAAGGGGAAGTTTGATGTCAAGTGGATTTTTGTCAGTGATGTACCCAATAACCAGCTCAGGCACATCAGACTGGAGAATCATGACAACAAGCCAGTCATAAACCATGAAACACAGGAGGTGCCTTTAGAAAAAGAAAAACAAGGGGAGAGCCAAGATGGCCGAATAGGAACAGCTCCGGTCTACAGCTCCCAGCGTGAGCGACGCAGAAGACGGGTGATTTCTGCATTTCCATCTGAGGTACTGGGTTCATCTCACTAGGGAGTGCCAGACAGTGGGCGCAGGCCAGTGGGTGCAGCGCACCGTGCGCGAGCCAAAGCAGGGCGAGGCATTGCCTCACCTGGGAAGCGCAAGGGGTCAGGGAGTTCCCTTTCTGAGTCAAAGAAAGGGGTGACGGACGCACCTGGAAAATCGGGTCACTCCCACCCGATTATTGCGCTTTTCAGACCGGCTTAAAAAACGGCGCACCACGAGACTATATCCCACACCTGACTCGGAGGGTCCTACGCCCACGGAATCTCGCTGATTGCTAGCACAGCAGTCTGAGATCAAACTGCAAGGCGGCAGCGAGGCTGGGGGAGGGGCGCCCGCCATTGCCCAGGCTTGATTAGGTAAACAAAGCAGCCGGGAAGCTCGAACTGGGTGGAGCCCACCACAGCTCAAGGAGGCTTGCCTGCCTCTGTAGGCTCCACCTCTGGGGGCAGGGCACAGACAAACAAAAAGACAGCAGTAACCTCTGCAGACTTAAATGTCCCTGTCTGACAGCTTTGAAGAGAGCAGTGGTTCTCCCAGCACGCAGCTGGAGATCTGAGAACGGGCAGACTGCCTCCTCAAGTGGGTCCCTGACCCCTGACCCCCGAGCAGCCTAACTGGGAGGCACCCCCCAGCAGGGGCACACTGACACCTCACACGGCAGGGTATTCCAACAGACCTGCAGCTGAGGGTCCTGTCTGTTAGAAGGAAAACTAACAAACAGAAAGGACATCCACACTGAAAACCCATCTGTACATCACCATCATCAAAGACCAAAAGTAGATAAAACCACAAAGATGGGGAAAAAACAGAACAGAAAAACTGGAAACTCTAAAACGCAGAGCACCTCTCCTCCTCCAAAGGAACGCAGTCCCTCACCAGCAACGGAACAAAGCTGGATGGAGAATGAGTTTGACGAGCTGAGAGAAGAAGGCTTCAGACGATCAAATTACTCTGAGCTACGGGAGGACATTCAAACCAAAGGCAAAGAAGTTGAAAACTTTGAAAAAAATTTAGAAGAATGTATAACTAGAATAACCAATACAGAGAAGTGCTTAAAGGAGCTGATGGAGCTGAAAACCAAGGCTCGAGAACTACGTGAAGAATGCAGAAGCCTCAGGAGCAGATGCGATCAACTGGAAGAAAGGGTATCAGCAATGGAAGATGAAATGAATGAAACGAAGCGAGAAGGGAAGTCTAGAGAAAAAAGAATAAAAAGAAATGAGCAAAGCCTCCAAGAAATATGGGACTATGTGAAAAGACCAAATCTACGTCTGATTGGTGTACCTGAAAGTGATGCGGAGAATGGAACCAAGTTGGAAAACACTCTGCAGGATATTATCCAGGAGAACTTCCCCAATCTAGCAAGGCAGGCCAACATTCAGATTCAGGAAATACAGAGAACACCACAAAGATACTCCTCGAGAAGAGCAACTCCAAGACACATAATTGTCAGATTCACCAAAGTTGAAATGAAGGAAAAAATGTTAAGGGCAGCCAGAGAGAAAGGTCGGGTTACCCTCAAAGGGAAGCCCATCAGACTAACAGCGGATTTCTCGGCAGAAACCCTACAAGCCAGAAGAGAGTGGGGGCCAATATTCAACATTCTTAAAGAAAAGAATTTTCAACCCAGAATTTCATATCCAGCCAAACTAAGCTTCATAAGTGAAGGAGGAATAAAATACTTTACAGACAAGCAAATGCTGAGAGATTTTGTCACCACCAGGCCTGCCCTAAAAGAGCTCCTGAAGGAAGCGCTAAACATGGAAAGGAACAACCGGTACCAGCCGCTGCAAAATCATGCCGAAATGTAAAGACCATGGAGACTAGGAAGAAACTGCATCAACTAATGAGCAAAATCACCAGCTAACATCATAATGACAGGATCAAATTCACACATAACAATATTAACTTTAAATGTAAATGGACTAAATTCTCCAATTAAAAGACACAGACTGGCAAGTTGGATAAAGAGTCAAGACCCATCAGTATGCTGTATTCAGGAAACCCATCTCACGTGCAGAGACACACATAGGCTCAAAATAAAAGGATGGAGGAAGATCTACCAAGCAAATGGAAAACAAAAAAAGGCAGGGGTTGCAATCCTAGTCTCTGACAAAACAGACTTTAAACCAACAAAGATCAAAAGAGACAAAGAAGGCCATTACATAATGGTAAAGGGATCAATTCAACAAGAGGAGCTAACTATCCTAAATATATATGCACCCAATACAGGAGCACCCAGATTCATAAAGCAAGTCCTGAGTGACCTACAAAGAGACTTAGACTCCCACACATTAATAATGGGAGACTTTAACACCCCACTGTCAACATTAGACAGATCAACGAGACAGAAAGTCAACAAGGATACCCAGGAATTGAACTCAGCTCTGCACCAAGTGGACCTAATAGACATCTACAGAACTCTCCACCCCAAATCAACAGAATATACATTTTTTTCAGCACCACACCACACCTATTCCAAAATTGACCACATAGTTGGAAGTAAAGCTCTCCTCAGCAAATGTAAAAGAACAGAAATTATAACAAACTATCTCTCAGACCACAGTGCAATCAAACTAGAACTCAGGATTAAAAATCTCACTCAAAGCCGCTCAACTACATGGAAACTGAACAACCTGCTCCTGAATGACTACTGGGTACATAACGAAATGAAGGCAGAAATAAAGATATTCTTTGAAACCAACGAGAACAAAGACACAACATACCAGAATCTCTGGGATGCATTCAAAGCAGTGTGTAGAGGGAAATTTATAGCACTAAATGCCCACAAGAGAAAGCAGGAAAGATCCAAAATTGACACCCTAACATCACAATTAAAAGAACTAGAAAAGCAAGAGCAAACACATTCAAAAGCTAGCAGAAGGCAAGAAATAACTAAAATCAGAGCAGAACTGAAGGAAATAGAGACACAAAAAACCCTTCAAAAAATCAATGAATCCAGGAGCTGGTTTTTTGAAAGGATCAACAAAATTGATAGACCGCTAGCAAGACTAATAAAGAAAAAAAGAGAGAAGAATCAAATAGACACAATAAAAAATGATAATGGGGATATCACCACCGATCCCACAGAAATACAAACTACCATCAGAGAATACTACAAACACCTCTACGCAAATAAACTAGAAAATCTAGAAGAAATGGATACATTCCTTGACACATACACTCTCCCAAGACTAAACCAGGAAGAAGTTGAATCTCTGAATAGACCAATAACAGGAGCTGAAATTGTGGCAATAATCAATAGTTTACCAACCAAAAAGAGTCCAGGACCAGATGGATTCACAGCCGAATTCTACCAGAGGTACAAGGAGGAACTGGTACCATTCCTTCTGAAACTATTCCAATCAATAGAAAAAGAGGGAATCCTCCCTAACTCATTTTATGAGGCCAGCATCATTCTGATACCAAAGCCGGGCAGAGACACAACCAAAAAAGAGAATTTTAGACCAATATCCTTGATGAACATTGATGCAAAAATCCTCAATAAAATACTGGCAAACCGAATCCAGCAGCACATCAAAAAGCTTATCCACCATGATCAAGTGGGCTTCATCCCCGGGATGCAAGGCTGGTTCAATATACGCAAATCAATAAATGTAATCCAGCATATAAACAGAGCCAAAGACAAAAACCACATGATTATCTCAATAGATGCAGAAAAAGCCTTTGACAAAATTCAACAACCCTTCATGCTAAAAACTCTCAATAAATTAGGTATTGATGGGACGTATTTCAAAATAATAAGAGCTATCTATGACAAACCCACAGCCAATATCATACTGAATGGGCAAAAACTGGAAGCATTCCCTTTGAAAACTGGCACAAGACAGGGATGCCCTCTCTCACCGCTCCTATTCAACATAGTGTTGGAAGTTCTGGCCAGGGCAATCAGGCAGGAGAAGGAAATAAAGGGTATTCAATTAGGAAAAGAGGAAGTCAAATTGTCCCTGTTTGCAGACGACATGATTGTTTATCTAGAAAACCCCATTGTCTCAGCCCAAAATCTCCTTAAGCTGATAAGCAACTTCAGCAAAGTCTCAGGATACAAAATCAATGTACAAAAATCACAAGCATTCTTATACACCAACAACAGACAAACAGAGAGCCAAATCATGAGTGAACTCCCATTCACAATTGCTTCAAAGAGAATAAAATACCTAGGAATCCAACTTACAAGGGATGTGAAGGACCTCTTCAAGGAGAACTACAAACCACTGCTCAAGGAAATAAAAGAGGATACAAACAAATGGAAGAACATTCCATGCTCATGGGTAGGAAGAATCAATATCGTGAAAATGGCCATACTGCCCAAGGTAATTTACAGATTCAATGCCATCCCCATCAAGCTACCAATGACTTTCTTCACAGAATTGGAAAAAACTACTTTAAAGTTCATATGGAACCAAAAAAGAGCCCGCATTGCCAAGTCAATCCTAAGCCAAAAGAACAAAGCTGGAGGCATCACACTACCTGACTTCAAACTATACTACAAGGCTACAGTAACAAAAACAGCATGGTACTGGTACCAAAACAGAGATATAGATCAATGGAACAGAACAGAGCCCTCAGAAATAACGCCGCATACCTACAACTATCTGATCTTTGACAAACCTGAGAAAAACAAACAATGGGGAAAGGATTCCCTATTTAATAAATGGTGCTGGGAAAACTGGCTAGCCATATGTAGAAAGCTGAAACTGGATCCCTTCCTTACACCTTATACAAAAATCAATTCAAGATGGATTAAAGATTTAAACGTTAGACCTAAAACCATAAAAACCCTAGAAGAAAACCTAGGCATTACCATTCAGGACATAGGCGTGGGCAAGGACTTCATGTCCAAAACACCAAAAGCAATGGCAACAAAAGCCAAAATTGACAAATGGGATCTAATTAAACTAAAGAGCTTCTGCACAGCAAAAGAAACTACCATCAGAGTGAACAGGCAACCTACAACATGGGAGAAAATTTTCGCAACCTACTCATCTGACAAAGGGCTAATATCCAGAATCTACAATGAACTCAAACAAATTTACAAGAAAAAAACAAACAACCCCATCAAAAAGTGGGCGAAGGACATGAACAGACACTTCTCAAAAGAAGACATTTATGCAGCCAAAAAACACATGAAAAAATGCTCATCATCACTGGCCATCAGAGAAATGCAAATCAAAACCACTATGAGATATCATCTCACACCAGTTAGAATGGCAATCATTAAAAAGTCAGGAAACAACAGGTGCTGGAGAGGATGTGGAGAAATAGGAACACTTTTACACTGTTGGTGGGACTGTAAACTAGTTCAACCATTGTGGAAGTCAGTGTGGCGATTCCTCAGGGATCTAGAACTAGAAATACCATTTGACCCAGCCATCCCATTACTGGGTATATACCCAAAGGACTATAAATCATGCTGCTATAAAGACACATGCACACGTATGTTTATTGCGGCATTATTCACAATAGCAAAGACTTGGAACCAACCCAAATGTCCAACAATGATAGACTGGATTAAGAAAATGTGGCACATATACACCATGGAATACTATGCAGCCATAAAAAATGATGAGTTCATGTCCTTTGTAGGGACATGGATGAAATTGGAAACCATCATTCTCAGTAAACTATCGCAAGAACAAAAAACCAAACACCGCATATTCTCACTCATAGGTGGGAATTGAACAATGAGATCACATGGACACAGGAAGGGGAATATCACACTCTGGGGACTGTTGTGGGTTGGGGGGAGGGGGGAGGGATAGCATTGGGAGATATACCACCAGCATGGCACATGTATACATATGTAACTAACCTGCACAATGTGCACATGTACCCTAAAACTTAAAGTATAATAAAAAAAAAAAAAAAAAAAAAAAGAAAAAGAAAAACAAGTGCTGAAAATTATTGCTTCCTACAAGCACACAACCTCTATCTTTGATGACTTTTCTCACTACGCGAAATGCCAGGACGAGGAGGAGGTGATGTGCAAGGAATGACACAATCAAAATAAACAATAACAACAAACCAGTTTCTTGTATGTTCTATCATTTGATTTTGAAAATGCATTTATAAAGCATGTGCTTGGTCAGTTCCAGTGTGTCGTCCTTTGCAAGGGTTGAGTGTTGCATTTTTGTCTTTTTATAGTTCTTTTTTTTTTTTCGCAGATGGATCCACATTCACCTGTACTTTTTAAAATGATACTGTAGAACTCACTCTCATGCCTGTAATCCTGCCACATTGCGAGGTGGGTGGATCATGAGGTCAGGAGTTCAAGACCAGCCTAGCCAAGATGGTGAAACCCCATCTCTACTAAAAATACAAAAATTAGCCAGGCATGGTGGTGAGTGCCTGTAATCCCAGCTACTTGGGAGGCTGAGGCAGGAGAATTGCTTGAGCCCAGGAGACGGATGTTGCAGTGAGCCATGCTCTGCAGTGAGCCTGGGCGACAGAGTGAGACTCTGTCTCAAAAAAAAAAAGTTTTTTTGGGTCACCTTATCAATGAGACCAATGTGAAATATAAGTATCCTTAAAAACAAACAAAGCAAAACAAACGTAGTACATTCCAATTAATTTTTTCTATTTTGTCAGAAATTATGATCTTTTTCCTAAATTCACATTTAATATCTCCATTTGAGATTTCATATTTCTCACCCTTTTATTGCTTTATAGCAAACATAAGAAACCATGAGTTGTTTTCTCATTTGAGAGTATTCTGTTAAAATCCCTTGAAAATATCTACCAAGTGGCTTCTCTGTTCCTCACTGCTCTGTTGTCTGATCTGGCTGGATAGTAATGGGATGCAGTGTGCAGAGGAATTGGAAGATGTTTTAGGTCTGGTTCAATGTTTAGTCATTCTTAGTTGTTTGCAGATCATTTTTAATTTCCCACTTTTTCTTCACTTGAGAATCCTTATGGTGTCTTAAACTTTTATACCAGTAATGCTGAGCTTTAAGTGTAGAATCTCATAGTACAGACAGAGTGAAGGATGATGTCACCAATTATAAATTTCACCATGTCTAATTTTTTTTTCTGTTGAATGGGTAAAAACAAAAAATAAACCCATTTAAAAAATGAATTAGGCCAGGCACGGTGGCTCACGCCTGTAATCCCAGCACTTTGGGAGGCCAAGGCAGGCGGATCACCTGAGCTTGGAGGTTCGATACCAGACTCACCAACATGGAGACACCCTGTCTCTACTAAAAATACAAAATTAGCCAGGCGTGGTGGCACATACCTGTAATCCCAGCTACTCAGGAGGCTGAGGCAGGAGAATCACTTGAACCCGGGAGGCAGAAATTGCAGGGAGGCAGAGATTGCAGTGAGCTGAGATCATGCCATTGCACTCCAGCCTGGGCAATAAGAGCAAAAACTCCATCTCAAAAAGAAAAAAAAAAAGATTTATAAAAAAATAGCTTTCATGTTTTGTGAAATGAGGGACTCATGAAATAATTGGACTCACCACCACCTGGAATTTCAGTTGAAGATGAACATAGTGACTCCACCAAAGGATTCTACTTGCACTCCAGGAATGGTTCCTTAACTGAAATGGAAATTCACAAATGACAGATAAAGAATTCAAAGCAGGAATTACAAGGAAGCTCAATGAGATCCAAGACAAGGTTGAAAAGTAACACAAAGAAACTTTTAAGCAATCTAGGAAATGGAGGAAGAGATAAACATCTTAAAAATAAATCAATCAGAGTTTCTGGAATTAAAAATCTTAAGGAATTTCAAAATAATGACACTCATAGGCTCAAAGTAAAGGGTCAGAGAAAGATCTGCCATGCAAATGGAAAAGAAAAAAAGAAGGAATTGCTATTCTTATATCAGAACAAAACAGACTTTAAACCAACAACAGTAAAAAAGAACAAAGAAGGGCAATACATAATGATAAAGTGTTCAATTCAAGAAGACTTAACTATCCTAAATATTTAAGCTCCCAACATTGGAGTATCCAGATTCATAAGACAAGTACTTCTAGACTTGTTATAAGATTTAGACAGTCACACAATAATAGTAGTGACCTTCAACACCACAATGACTGCATCAGAGAGATCATCAAGTTAGAAAACTAACAAAAAAATTCTGGACTTAAACTTGACACTTGACAAATTGGACCTAATAGACATCTACAGAATACTCCACCTATCAACCACAGAATATACATTTTTTTATCTGCACATGAAACATAGTCCTAGATTGACCACCTACTCCCCTATAAAGCAAGTCTCAATACATTCAAAAAAATCAAAAACCTACCAACCGCACTCTCAGACCACAGTGAAATAAAAATAAAAATAAATACTAAGAAAATCTCCCCAAACCATACAATTTCATGGACATTAAACAATATGCTCCTGAATGACTTTGGGGTATATGATGAAATCAAGGCAGAAATAAAAAAATTTCAACTAAATAAAAACAGAGACACAAATTACCCTAATCTATGGGAATTAGCAAAAGCAGTGTTAAGAGGAAAGTTTATAGTGCTAAATGCCTACTTCAAAAAGTTAGGAAGATCTCAAATTAATGATCTAACAATGCACCTCAAGGAACTAGGAAAACAAGGATGAACTAACCCTAAAGCTAGCAAAATAAAAGAAATAACTAAAATTAGAGTGGAACTGAATGAAATTGACACCCAAAAATTCATATAAAGAATTGATGAAATCAAAGATTGGTGTTTGAAAGAATATACAAGATCAATAGACCACTAGCCAGATTTACAAGGAGAAAAGATCCAAATAAACACTATCAGAAATGACAAAAGTGACATTACAACTGAACCCACAGAAATAAAAAAAAAATGCTCAGGGACTATTATGAATACCTCTATGCACACAAACTAGGAAATCTAGAGGAAATGGATAAATTCCTGGAAAAACACAATCTCCTAAGATTGAGTCATGAAGAAATTGAAACCTCGAACAGACCAATATCGGGTTCTGAAATTGAATCAGTAATAAAAAAACCTAACAACCAAAAAAGCCCTGGACCAGAAGGATTCATAGCCGAATCCTACCAGATGTACAAATAAGACCTGGTACTTATTCTACTGAAACTATTTCAAAAATTTGAGGAGGAGGGTCTCCCCCTTAACTCATTATATGAAGCTAGCAACACCCTGCCAAAGACACAACCACTAAAGAAAACTACTGGCCAATATCCCTGATGAACATAGATGCAAAAAAACCTCAACAAAATACTAACAAACTGAATTCAGCAGCACATCAATAAGTTAGTTGAACATAATCAAGTAGGCTTCATTCCCAGGATGCAAGGTTGTTTCAACATATGCAAATCAATAAATGTGATTCATCACATAAACAGAATTATATTACAAAAACTATATGATCATCTCAATAGGTGCAAAAAGAGCTTTAGATAAAATCCAGCATTCTTTCATGGTAAAAACCCTCGAGAAACTAGGCAACATACCTCAAAATGACGAAAGCCATTTATGACAAACCCACAGCCAACAACATACTGAACAGGTAAAAACTGGAAGCATTCTCCTTGATAACTGGAATAAGACAAAAATGCCTACTCTTCCCCCTCCTATTCAACATAGTATTGGAAATACTAGTCAGAGCAATCAGGCCAGAGAAAGGCATCCAAATAGGAAAATAAGTCAAACTATCTCTTCTTGCTGATGATATAATTCTATTTCTTGAATACCCTGAAGACTTCATCAAAAGGCTCCAGGAATCAATAAACAACTTCATCAAATCTTTAGGATACAAAATCAATGTAAAAAAACCAGGCGTATTTCTGTATACCAATACTGTTCAAGCTGAGAGCTACATCAAGAATACAGGGGGTGGGGTAGAGGGAAGGAGAGCATTAGGAAAAATAGCTAATGCATGCTGGGCTTAATACCTAGGTGGTGGGTTGTTAGGTTCAGCAAACCACCATGGCACATGTTTACCTATGTAACAAACCTGCACATCCTGCTCATGTACCCCAGAACTTAAAATAAAAATAAAAATTAAAAAATTTCTGCATATCACTAATCATTACAGAAATGCAAATCAAAAACACAATGATGTAATTCCAGCACTTCGGGAGGCCTAGGCATGTGGAACACTAGAGGTCAGGACTTCGAGACCAGCCTGGCCAACATGGTGAAACCCCATCTCTACTAAAAACACAAAAATTAGCAGGGCCTGGTGGCATGCGCCTGTGATCTCAGCTACTCCAGAGCTTGAGGCAGGAGAATAGCTTGAGCTCAGGGCAGGGTGGTGGAGATTGCAGTGAGCTGAGATCAGCCTGGGCCACAGAGTGAGACTCCATCTCAAAAAACAACAGCAACAGCCGGGCGTGGTGGCTCACACCTGTAATCCCAGCACTTTGGGAGGCCAAGGTGGGCAGATCATGAGGTCAGAAGATCGAGACCATCCTGACTAACACGGTGAAACCCCGTCTCTATAAAAATACAAAAAATTAGCCAGGCGTGGTGGCGGGTGCCTGTAGTCCCAGCTACTCTGGAGGCTGAGGCAGGAGAATGGTGTGAACCCGGGAGGCGGAGCTTGCAGTGAGCCAAGATCGCGTCACTGCACTCCAGCCTGGGCGACAGAGCAAGACTTTGTCTCAAAACAACAACAACAACAACAGCAACAACAACAAAGCTCCACAATGAGATAGCATCTCACACCATTCAGAATAGCTGTTACTAAAAAGTCAAAACACAACAGATATTGGTGAGGCTGCAGAGAAAAGGGAGCACTTCTACACTGTTGGTAGAAATATAAATTATTTCTGCCACTATAGAAAGCAGATTAGAGGTTTCTCAAGGAACTTAAAAAACAGAACTAACATTTGACCCAGCAATCCATTACTGGGTATATACGCAAAAGAAAACAAATTGTTCTACTGAAAACACATACACTCACATGTTTAGTCCAGTACTATTCACAATAACAAAGACATGGAATCAACCTAGGTGCCCATCAACAGTGGACTGGATAAAGAAAATGTGGTTTATATACACCATAGAATACTTTGGAGCCATACAAAAGAATGAAATCATGTCCTTGCAGCAATATAGATCCAGCTGGAGGCCATTATCCTAAGCAAATTAATGTAGGAACAGAAAACCAAATACTGTGTGTTCTCATTTATAAGTGAAAGCTAACCATTGGGTACGTATGGACTTAAAGATGGCAACAATAGACACTAGGGACTACTAGAGTGGACAGGGAGGGAGGGGAGCAGGTGTGGAAAAACTGTTGGTTCTATGCCCAGTACCTGGGTGATGGGATCATTTATACCCAAGCCTCAGCATCATGAAATATACCCAGGTAACAAACCTGTACATATACTCCAAAATTTAAAAGTTGAAAAATTAAAAAAATTAAAATTGCAAATTGATAACATTACATAAAAATTAAACATTCTGTTCAATAAATAACTCACTGAATAAAATTAACTGATAATAAATGGAAAAACATTTTCAAAATCTAACAGCAACTAGTGCTTAATATATAAACTACACAAGTGTCTCCTAAAAATCAACTAGAAAAAGGCACCCCAGGGAACAGACAAAAATAGATGAACATGAAATTACAGAAGAGTAAACTTAGAAAACTAAGAGGCATGTGATAAGATGGTCAGAGTGGTGAGTAATTTAAGAAATTCAAGTTCAAGCATCATTGAGCTGTAATTGTAAATGATTAGACTGGCACGTATTTGAAAGTTAGGTAATAGCAACTGAAATATGAAGGCATAAGAACTCTATTGCCCTTCTAGTGGTAGTGGTAGTGGATCTGACATGACTTATTCAGATTAAGTGTAAGTGTATCCTACAACCCTACCTTTCTACTTCTGAGTACACATCTCAGTGAGCTTGAGGAGACACATGTGAGGATTTAGGATTTTCTTTGCAGAAATGTTTGTCAAGGCAGGAGTTGAAGGCAGCCCTGGATGTCTGCCACCTGGACAGAGATAGAAGAGCTGGGCCTATAGGTAGGTAATCCTAGATTCCCATCACTGGGGCAGTGGGAAAATAAGCCTGGAAATCCATCAGTGGGACAGTGGGAAAGGAAAACTGGAAATCGATTACTGGGACACTGGATAGTTAAAATGTGGAACATGTAGATGTTTGAATACCAACCATCCTAAAAGAGTACTGTGAAATTTAAAATCATTTGTACTTTTCTGATTTTATATGTGAAGTCACTTGGAGTGCTGACTTAAAATGTTCATTGGCCATTTGACAAAATGAGAGTGACCTTTATTAAATTTTTTAAGTCTGAAGGCTAGAGGATAAGGGCTTAGTTAAGGACTACTGGAATTCATTCCTCATCATCAAATACTTTCTAAATTAAAAAAAATACATGCAGAACATTTAATAAAGTCTAACAGTGTCAAAAGGATTAAAATTAAAAATTCGTTCACCTGCTTCATGTCTTTATTTTCAAACTATAGCTTCCTTTGGCAGCCACTTTCACTCTTTTATAAGTTACTTTATATTTTTAAGTTATATACTTACATTGCTTTCTCTCAATTCATTAGTTTAAGGCATTTATTTGAACTTGAATATCATAGATCAGGATTTATGCTATCTTGCAACTCCCCTGTGATGATTAATGTTATGTGTCAAATTGACTGGACCAAGGGGTATCCAGGTTAAATATTTTGAGTGTATCTCTGGGAGTTTCCGGATGAGATTCGTATTTGAATCAGTGAACTGAGTAAAGTAGATACTCTTCCGCAATGTGAGTGGGCATCATTTAATCTGTTCAGGGTTGAGGGCCTGAATAGAACAAAAGGTAGAGGAAGGAGGAATTTGCCCTTTTTTTTTTCCTGCCTCACTGTATGAGCTGGAACTTCTCATTGCAGCTTCTCCTGCCTCGGCCTGGAATATACTTACTTATGTGCAGATGGTAGATCATGGGACTTCTTATCCTCTAAAATCATGTGAGCCAATTTCTCACAACCTCTCTCTCCACATCAATCTATCTATCTATCTATCTATCTATCTATCTATCTATCTATCTATCTATCTATCTATCATCTATCTATTATATCTATCTCCTATTGGTTTTGTTTCTCTGGAGAACTCTAATACATCCCCACATTTCTAATATATACTATTTTTGGTTATATTATAGTTTTTGTTAAGTTAATATTTAGAGTTTCTATTTTTATGATGTTTTAAGTATCTGCTGAGTCAAATAGTATACTATAATAATGAAATAGACTACACTGGCTAATTATAGAAGACTTGGCTACACTGTGCCAAGAAGTTCAATGTTACCCATATAGTAAGAAGTCCAGAAATAGGCAGCTCAGTGATGATGAATAGGCTTCACTATGCCATTTGGGACACAAGTTTCATTCTGACTTTCCAGTTCTTTTCATGTGGCTATTTGTATCATGCAGGTCACTTCTAGGTTGCAAGATTAATGCTTTATTTTCAGCATTCATCTATATTTCAGACAGGAGAAAGAATGAAAACAGGCAGAAAGCTTGAGCCCTCTGAGTCTTTTTTCTTTTAAAATATTTTCCTAGAAGCTCTACCTAATAATGACTTCCATTTACATCTTATTAGCTAGAGCAATGTCACATGGTCTCCCTTTTAGCTGAATATTGGCCTTCCTCAACTGGTCTTTTAATTTTCTTTTCTCTCCTATTCTCTAACTCTTTTCTTTTCATTGATTTTTTTGGGAAAATTTCTAATTTCTAAATTTATTTTGTGAGTATGCTATTAATTTTTTCTAATTCTATCTGTTACATTTTTTAATTTAAAAGAAATTGTTTTTTATTTTCATAGCAATCTATATCTTGTTTCTTGATATAATTTGTTCTCTTATCTCTCTTAGAATATTGAAGATGATTACTTTGAAGCTTGCTGTTATATTCTATGCTGGTTGTGTTTCCTTTGTATTCTCTTGCTTTAATTGTTCTTTTGAGTTTTCTCAAACAGCTTAAGATCTTTAGGCATGAGATATTAGATAAGACCCATAGTCTTCTTGGGCCATCATAACAAAACACAGTAGACAGGGTGACTTGAATAACAGGATTTATTTTCTCATAGTTCCTGAGTCAAGTTCAAGATCAAAGTGTTGGCAGGGTTGGTTTCTTCTGAAGGGCTCGCCTCTTGGCTTGTAAATCACTGCCTTCTTTCTGTGTCTTTACATAACCTTCCCTCTGTATGTTTCTGTGTCCTAATTTCCTCTTCTAAGCACACCAGTCATACTGTATTAAGGCCCACCTAGGACTTCATTTTAACTTAATTACCTATCTCTGTAAAGATTCTCTCTCCAAACACAGTTACATTCTGTGGTACTGGGTTGGGGGCTGGGCGTTTAAGACTTTAACATGTGGTTTTGGGGGGACAAAGTTCAGTCCCTAAACAATCTTCATGGATATGTGGGGCAAATCGTTTTTTAGTTATTCTCTTCTGAGTGCTTTGAAGTCTAACAAGCCAATATTTTGCTAAATGCACTGGTCTTTATTTTCCTTCTTTCTATATTATATTTTGGGTTCAAATATATCTCCTGGTTTTAATGAATATGGAATTTCTATTTCTTTGTCTACTTGTGAGTTCTGGGAAGTATCTTGGAGGACAAAATGAATAGAAAGAGTAGAATGCTTTCTGTTCTTCATCTTAAAAATCAGAAATCTCTACTAATGCTTCTTGTCATAGGTTGGCCTCCCGAATAAGGACTCTGAGATGGATATTAGTGTGCAGGAAGTTTGTTAGGAAGCACTGTTGGGATCAACTCCTGTGAAGGTAAGGGAAGTAAATGAAACAGAGTTTGGCAGAAGTAGAAGTTGAGATGTGATGTGGTCTCAACAAAGGCTTCAGCTGAGCCAGGATCTCTGAAGCTGGGATGGCTGTCAGAATTGTCCTGCATCCAGTGAGTGCCTTTGTACTTCTGCATCAGTCAATCATTAAACATGGGCTGGCCCATGATGAGAGAGTGACCTTGATTCAGGTGGCTCTTTTTAGGCATAGGATATTTTTGGAGAGGGCTGACGTCTAAGGGCTATAAGTTGGCAGAATTTCCAGAAGCTGGAATGTAGGTCCTTCATTCCTGAGGGTGATCTGGGTAGCTCATTACAGCATCATCCACCCTTCTGCACATATACCTTATGATATATTCAAATTGGTTGACTGTGAATCTTCATCTCTCCGTTTCCTCATCTTGTTTATCTTCTTACATCATTAATCCCTACTTCTAATTTTGACCTGTCAGAATTCTATTGTTTTTCAAGAACCAGTTAAAGTGTCACATCTCTTATAAAGTCTTCATCAATCATCCTAGTGAAAAATAAAAGGTATCTTTATTCTCTGAAACCCTTTTGACCCTGGATTTTATCTATAGCGTGGCACATAGCATACTCTGCCTTAATCGTGGTTCATTATATAATTAGAACTCCTACGGGATTGTTAATTTCTTATGTACAAGAAACGACAATATTGTTGAAATGTCTACATACTAGAAACTCAATAAATTTTCTTTGAATTTAGTATTCATTGAAATACATCCATTGCAGATCTAGGCAACCAGAGATGGCCAAATGCCTTGTCTTGTAAAATGTCAGAGTAATGCACAAACAACTGACAGTAACAGCTAAGTCCCTTATCTCTTCTTAACCTAAAGCAATATTTTCAATGTTTTAAAATAGCTTGTGCTTGATGCAGTATTTGAACAGAAAGGATAATAAACAGAAATCAAGGTACAGTTTTTGGAAGAATAGCATAACTTTTGCCTTGTCAAAGGCTTTTGGTATGAATGGAACTGGATCTTAGTCCTTTTAAGGATACTTTCTGCATGCCTATATAGCTAGTGATTCATTTTTGGTTTTTAAGGGTCATATTTTCATAAATTATAGATTTTCTCAATATTATACATTACAGATCTTAAATACTTGAATTATTATTAACACGAAACTAAGAAAAGAAAAGTCTATCAGAGACATGAGGGTAATTCAAAATATTTCGTCATCTTTACGCATGATTGAGGTACATTAGTTTACTAAGTTAATATGCTATGAATAAAAAATAATAAATATATGATATTTCTTAGTAGTCTAGTGTCTGCTCTTTTCTGATTGACCCTATTTTGTGTAAGCCCAATAATTTTCTCTGAGAAATCATTGTGTTTAGTTCTTTTATAATTGGTATGTGATATCATCTCCTTAAAATTCTCTCATTTTTCTGATTTCACTGCTTTATTTCATTCTTTATTTGCATAGAATCTTAAAGTTTTTAACTACATATGACCCAGTGCACACATGTGTAGTACATAGTTCTGAAATAAAAGTTTCATGAAACAATACTTAGTGTGTAGGTACACTCTGCTGTTTTCTTTTCTTTTTCTTTGAATGCAGTAAGATATTGGTTGTGATCCATTAAACCCATTTCACAAACCCTAACGTACCAAAATCTGCAGTTTAAAGATCCTGCTTTAGAGGGCTAACCCATTCTTAGTCACAATTATCACTCTTCCTTAATCATGTGACACCCAGAACTGATTTCTCATCTAATCTTTTTCTTTGTTTTCCACCTTAACTCTCTCTCCAGGCCCTCATCATTTTATACCTTGATTCACATGATAGCTTGCTAGCTCGTCTCCCTACCTATATTCTCCTCCCTCCAACTTACTGCCTTCTAATTTGCTTTCAGCATACTAATTCTTTACTCCTCTTAAACAAAGTATCTAGCATATTGCTTTGAGGAGCAGTTTTCAATGAATGCTTTTTGAATGATTGAACACTTAAATTCCCCAGGGATTTTATCAGGAAGATAGCTATATAAGAAGGTACTCAGAGTTTCCCAAATTTGGTCCTGGTCTACTTCACTAACTTCTCACCTGCTAAATGAGATAATGCCTGATGAATATTATGTGTTTGGTATGCAATAGCCATGATATCTGGCATCACCATCAATATTATTACCTTTACAAACTCTCCATTTGAACTGTGTTTACTCTGCCCGTGTAAGTCTCCTTTTTATTCTGTTTGTCTAAGTTTGTATCTCTGCATCAAGTTTATTTCTTTTGTAAAGCCTCTTGGGTCATGCCATTTCTCATGTACCTTTTCCGTATTTGAACTTTTATATTGCTAATTGTTTGAATCTCTCATGCCTGCTATGAATGCCAGCTAATTGTATTATAAAGTGCTTCCTGGAGAATATTCTGTGGAGTATTTTTCTTTGGATATAGGGGCTTAAATGCTCCATAAAAAGGAACAAAGAAAGGAAGAAAAAGAATAAAAGATAGGAAAAGTAATGAAAGGGAAAAGAGTAAAATGATAGTCTATGTAAAAATAAATTTGAAAACTTATGGGTTAAGTGAAGTTAAAGCTACATTTTTAAATATTTGACTGCAGGATGTCTCAGAGTCTTAATGAACACTGTAAGTCTCCAAAGGGTAAAAATTATACATAGTCATTCCCAAGAATCAATCTATAAGACTGTAGATCCATTTGTGGTCACAACAATCTTCCAGGACTAGAATTCCTCAGAACGTACTTCAAGTAAATAGGGTGTAATTATTTCACACATACTTTTTAGTTTTCCTTCACAGCATCTGTGTTTATCAAACACTGTTATATTCCCAGTTTAACAGATGAAGCAACTGAGACTTAAAGAGGCTTACCATTTGCCTAAGATCTCAAAGCCTTTAGAGGCAGCACTAGCATTTGAATTTCTAGCTCCTGAGTCCAGGCTTAGCCTCACCTGTTGGGAAGATGACCTCTTGATAACCTCTCTGATCTGTAAAAATGGGGCTGCTGAGCAGATTCAGTGAGATGTGGGATGTAAACTACATGGCTTTCAAAAAAGGTTAGCTCCCTTTATTTTTGACTTTATTCTCGCCACTTAACATGGTATTTTATTTTATTATTTTAAAAAAGATGTGTCTTGATTCTTTATGTAGATATCCTTGATTGAAGAGAAGCTTATATGCCTCTTTTCAAGTCTTTATAAAGCCAAGTCCAGTGCTACTTAGATAAATGCAAAATTCAGAGGTTCATAATTCTTTGTAATAAGAAAAGAGTATCTGAAGATGATTTTGAAGATGTCACTTTTTTTTTTTGAAATTCTATTTTATTTTATTTTTTTATTCTCTTTTCATTCTTTTTATTTATTTATTATTATTATACTTTAAGTTTTAGGGTACATGTGCACAATGTGCGGGTTAGTTACATATGTATACATGTGCCATGCTGGTGCGCTGCACCCACTAACTTGTCGTCTAGCATTAGGTATATCTCCCAATGCTATCCCTCCCCCCTCCCCCCACCCCACAACAGTCCCGTGTGATGTTCCCCTTCCTGTGTCCATGTGTTCTCATTGTTCAATTCCCACCTATGAGTGAGAACATGAGGTGTTTGGTTTTTTGTTCTTGCGATAGTTTACTGAGAATGATGATTTCCAATTTCATCCATGTCCCTACAAAAGACATGAACTCATCCTTTTTTATGGCTGCATAGTATTCCATGGTGTATATGTGCCACATTTTCTTAATCCAGTCTATCATTGTTGGACATTTGGGTTGGTTCCAAGTCTTTGCTATTGTGAATAGTGCCGCAATAAACATACATGTGCATGTGTCTTTATAGCAGCATGATTTATAGTCCTTTGGGTATATACCCAGTAATGGGATGGCTGGGTCAGATGGTATTTCTAGTTCTAGATCCCTGAGGAATCGCCACACTGACTTCCACAATGGTTGAACTAGTTTACATTCCCCCCAACAGTGTAAAAGTGTTCCTATTTCTCCACATCCTCTCCAGCACCTGTTGTTTCCTGACTTTTGAATGATTGCCATTCTAACTGGTGTGAGATGGTATCTCATTGTGGTTTTGATTTGCATTTCTCTGATGGCCAGTGAGTGTGAGCATTTTTTCATGTGTTTTTTGGCTGCATAAATGTCTTCTTTTGACAAGTGTCTGTTCATGTCCTTCGCCCACTTTTTGATGGGGTTGTTTGTTTTTTTTTTGTAAATGTGTTTGTGTTCATTGTGGATTCTGGATATTAGCCCTTTGTCAGATGAGTAGGTTGCAAAAATTTTCTCCCATTTTGTAGGCTGCCTGTTCACTCTGATGGTAGTTTCTTTTGCTGTGCAGAAGCTCTTGAGTTTAATTAGATCCCATTTGTCAATTTTGGCTTTTGTTGCCATTGCTTTTGTGTTTTAGACATGAAGTCCTTGCCCATGCCTATGTCCTGAATGGTAATGCCTAGGTTTTCTTCTAGAGTTTTTATGGTTTTAGGTCTAACGTTTAAGTCTTTAATCCAGAAGATGTCACTTTTAATGTGGTTTATTATCTGGGTATTATATACATGTTTTAAAACAGCAGTTATGTATGCTTCTTTTATATGGTATATTTTCATTGATTATCATTTGAGAAGGTAACGGACAGTTTAGAGTAACATTATGCAAATTCTGAGATTAACTAGATTTTGCAAAACTTTCCCTGTAGTTTAAAAATATTAACAAAAATGTTATTTACTGTAATTCAAAGTAAAATTTAAAAAAAGCACATTTGACTGGCCTTTGACTTTGGGGGTGGTGAGTCATCATTGTCCCATAAAAATACCCTGTTATGATTTGTTTCTACAAACAGACTTCTAGCTCTGTATTACATGCTGAGTTTCTAACTTGTTTTATTCAATTTCAAACTTTCATCACAGCATCTTGGCCCTTTAGCATATGGTTCAGCCTAACTTTTAAATTATATTTTCACATTTTTCCTTACTTACTCCTTAATTTCTGACTCATTAGTCTCCAAACATGTCCTCTGCATTCTTTCCAGCTTGCTCATGTTGACCCTTCTGTCTGTTGAAATCATAGGTACCATCTCATGCCTTTCTCAAAATTTCATCTTCTCGATGAAGATCTTCTTAATGCTTTCAACTGAACTTGAATTCTGATAACAGTTGAATTGATCTAACAGTTTTTATATCAGTATGCCAATATTATTCTATCTCTTATAACATATTATTCTGTTAGATGTATTGTTTTTTCCTCCCACTTCTCCATCCTCCACCTCCCCTCCCACCCTATGCTCCCAGACTCTTGAAAGAGGGTTTGAGAATATTAAATGAGTCATATTGATCTTTGTATTACAATGACAATAACAATAATAAAAACAATAACTTCTAAGTCTTGTTGAGTGTTCACTAGTTGAAGATGGTGTAGTACTGTTGCATTATAATATATCATGAGTTTATACCACTTCACAATGACATAGCTAATATTTTTACTTCATTTTATAGATGGGAAAACTCAGGCTTAGAGAAGTCACCAAGGTCAGTTAGGGAGTGACAGGGCCATGACTTGACCCCTGGCACTAGGATTCCAGAGCTCATATTTTGGACCACTACATAGGATTGTAATCTCCAAAGGTGCATCACCTATCGTAGAAGTTCAATAATAGATAAAAATTGAATTTGCATTTTCAAAGAAACATGCTTTTCTATATTAAATTTGGGGGCATTATGGTTGGTCTGTGTTACATTTGTGCTTCCTTCACAAACATGCATTGCTTCCTTCAAAAACATGCTCATAGCAATACCTTACTTTTTATAAAATATTATTTTTATTGGAATTAACATAAGCACTCTATGGAGTATAAAAGATTAGGTTGACTGTGATTTGAAAAACAAGGGATTTAAATCATCGACTACCTATCATACCAGTTGAGGAAACATGATTTTTCAAACTCAATAACTTTTCCATTATGAAGCATCATTCGGTGGAAATTTTAATGATACTTCTTTCTACTGCTTATTACCAGCTATTTTTAGCTTATCTCTTATCAAATAATTCAAGGTTATCCTTCTGCCTATTTACTGCAGGCCAGGGAGGGCAAATAGACATAGTCTCAAGGATCATCCATGTTTGTTCCATTAGTAGTAGCTGCCTGGATCCCTGAGTTGAGATTCTGAATCTTTGCTCATGTCCTCAGGAAAGAGTTCTATCATTACTTAGGAGTATCTGACATAACAATAGAGTTTGTGCAAATAACACAGTGTCTGCTACACGTCTGTCCTTTCTGTTGTAGGCTGCTGTCTTTCAGTATTGTGTAGACATATGTTAACATACAAGTGAATTTTGGTATTAAGACATAACTGACCAACCAAATGCCTAGACTACAAAGAGTGAATCATTCCAACTTGGAGATTTTGGAATAGATCCTTCTTTATATTCCTTTATAATGTGTGAATGTGCAGGTGTTTTAGCATTATTTCTATTAGTATCTCTGTTATGATATTATGATTTACGCATTCTTATCCTATGTTATGTATCTCAACACTATTTTCTTATGGTTTTTGTTATTGAAGAGCTTTCAACAACTTTGGGTAATGCCAAGAATACATTGGCTAAAGCATTAATTTTATTTCTGGACCATTGCCTGGTTAGATGGAAAACATATATAATATGTGGTAAGTTTATTAGATTATTATCTAGCTGTTTCCTCTGTATTTCCTTTTGAACCTACTGAATAAGGGTAGTCAATAAAAGTATTGCATTAGAATGATGACGTTCCGTTTGTCAATGCCTTACTTGCTGTTTTCTAGCTAGCTTCAAGGAATACTTATGCATTATGCATCTTCATTAATCTTTACTACATTAAATCCAGTAGTGATTACACTTAAAGTCACTTCACACTTGCAGACTTTGCCTTTTGCTAACAGTATTGTCTATGTTTGAGTCTTTTGTCTTCTTCCTTAAGTTATATGATCATTTCAAACCAGTAAGAAGATAGGTGATTACCATTATTTCTTGGTGGTATCATGTACATTGTTTATGCTCATTAAAAGCTAAATCATATTTGCTTTTCAAATTCTAAAGCTAATTTGGGTTTTGCTGGAAATATTACAAACCTAAATTTTGCCATATATTTCTCATCTCTGCATGGAGATTTTCATCTATATCAACACATATTCTTGGCCTATTGATAGAGATCTGCATATGGATCTATAATACAAGATGAACACTTTTAGAAAGAGTTGTCTTGGTGTCTACATGACATGAAGAAACTAAGCTGCAATATCATTTCTCATAATGTGGATTTATTTTTATTTATTTATTTTTTGAGATGGAGTCTCACTCTGTTGTCCAGGCTGGAGTGCAGTGGTGTGATCTCGGCTCACTGCAAGCTCCGCCTCCCAGGTACTTGAGATTCTCCTGCCTCAGCCTCCCAAGTAGCTGGGATTACAGGCTTCCACCACCACAGCCAGCTAATTTTTTGTATTTTTAGTAAAGATGGGGTTTCACTGTGTTAGCCAGGATGGTCTCGAACTGCTGACCTCATGATCCGACCGCCTCGGCCTCCCAAAGTGCTGGGATTACAGGTGTGAGCCACCGCACCCAGCCGGATTTATTTCTAAATAAAATTTCACTAAAAATTTTCTTGAAGGTAACTTTCATCCTCATCTTATATTCCACTAAATGTGTATTTTTTAGCTGTAGGCATTTGTACCCACTCTGACTAGTTTAAACAGAAAAGGATTTATTCAGGATTATTAGCAATTTACACAATTATTAAGAGAGCTGAAGGAACAGACTTGAAATAATTAAACTGCTACAGGAACCTGCTGGGATATTCTATAGTTCAAATGCACCGAGTTATTTAACAGATATAAGAAGAAAGGGGTGAAGGAGAAACCTATAAATTAAAAGAGACTTAAAAGACACATCAGATTCTTAAAGAGGGTGCAAGATTGAATTATAGTGTCTAAGGATGCATACTTAGGTGATAACATGATAATGAATGGAAGGAAGTGAATGTTACAAATGTCAGAACAGTGATTAAATTTAGGAGAATAAGGGACTTATTACTGTGATGAGTTACACGGAGGAGTTTCTGGGTGGCTTGCAAAATTCTACTTTATGATCTGGGTGGTAGTTATAAGTGAGTTCATCTTAAAATATCTCATCAAGTTATTCGTTTTTCAGTTTTTTTATCATTTTATTTTCAAAGAAAGTAGTTGAAAACAATTTAAAACAACATATCAACAACATGTCAGTAGTATCACCTTCTTACAGGAGTTAGGTTACTTTTATAAATGTGTTGTTTTTGTATATACCATGTTTTTTATTGGAAGAGTTATATTAGAGAACTTTTACAGTTGAGTCATATGTAAAAACTATTTAAACATCTACAACAGCAGTGAACTCAGACTAAGATAAGGTAAATCTTTACTCAGATTAAAAAGCAAATACCTATAATTCTTCTTCTAGTGATGGTGTGTAGCATTAAATACCAACAAATTGAAAGTTTAAATACATAATAGTTACGAATGACTATGAAGATTATTAGTTTTCGAAAGCAGAGAAATCTTGGCCGAGGTAAACTTTCTTGAATTGAAATGTTAGTATCTTTGTACATTTTAGGTGTAGCTGGATAATTCACATAATAATTGATTTCAATTTACTATTAAGACAGCATAACAAAACTGTTTTAGCTTGTCCAGCTATCTTTTTCTTTCCTCCTGTGGTAAAATCCCCTTCCCACCTGCTCTCCCCTATTTCTTGCCTTTCCTTAGGAGACTGGCCCTCTTCTACTCCAGTTCTGGTGTGTTTGTGATGACAGTACCCTGCTTCTTGATTAAAAAAATCAGCCCAACGAACATGTGATCCAGGTTGGACCAATCAGAGGCCTTCTCTGAAATTTTATATATTGATTCAAAAAAGGAGATCTTTCTGTGTGTTCTATGGTCATTTGATGGGTTGATATGTGCCTAAAGAGGAGAATTTTCAAACATTCTCAAAAATGTGGTTCTGAGAGCTGGAGAGAAAGGGAAGCAGAAAGGTCTGACAATATTATTTGAGGTCTCATTTGCATCTGAATCCAGCTCTGCCTTACATTTCTCAATTGCAATGAACAAGTAAATTCCTTATTCCATTTTTGCTTATACTAGTTTAAAGTGTGCTTCTGTCATTTGTGAATGAAAGTTTCAACTATTTTAGGAAGAGCCTAATAAATTTTCTCTTTTTTACTTCTTTGATATCAGTTGAAAAATGTCACAAATGTCATTTTTACACACTAAAATAGGACAGGGAAGAATTAGTATTAATCAAGTATCTGAGTCTTGATCTGCCAGCTAACTTCAGAAATTGTTGTCAGTCTTCTAGATTCTCAGTAACATTTAATAAAGACATTTGTCAAGATTAATCAATGGACCTGGCAATTGTTAATTAAGCTTTCCTAAAATATCTCCTCTTTAGCACTTAAGTATTTACTTTGGAATATATATGATAGATCGTGTACAATTTGCTAATGACAAGAAGGATGCATTTGCCTTGAAGTTAATAATATTTTTAAGTTTTAGATTTGGAAATCAAGCATCTTTAATTTTTAAGAAGGAAAATAAATAGTTACTACACCCGAGGAGCCCTGTCTGTATACAATCTGATTTGGAGGTTGCCATATTCTAGCCTTTGAGCGGATGGTGTGATGGGATGAGAATTTTGGGGACTCTGGGAGGGGATGAGTGTGTTTTGTATGTGGAAGGATGTGAGTCAATGGGGAGTCACAAGGCAAACTGTGGTAGGCAGTTTCTAAATGGCTCTCAATGATCCCTGCCTCCTGGTATTCATGCTCAGTGTAATCCCCTCCTCTTGAATGTAAGCTAGGACCAGTGACTCTCTTATAAAGAATAGAATATGGCAGAAGTGATGGGATGTCACTTTCTAAACTAGGTTATAAAAGACTGTTTTCTGTCTTGCTCACTCTCTCCTTTCAAAATTATTTTCAACTTTCCGTTATTGTACTAGTTTATTAAATATCGGTATCTTGCTGATATTTAGCCAAAGATGAAGTTTACCACTTACTTTGGGCTGCATTATCAAGCAGCTTGACTCTCGGAAGACTGGTCTCTCCTGTCCACTGTGCTGGCAGCCACTACAGGCCTTATACTGCATGAGCCTTCGATGATCTTTTTCACCCAGCCTAACTGAAAACACACAGGAAAGGGAATTCTCAAGTATATAATTCAGCCCAGCCACATTGCCATATTACAAAGCTACCAAAATTACTCAGAGTCAAGTTTATTTAGGAATGACAGGATAAATGCATGATTCTTTTCCTTAATTTACTAGTTTTCAGGAAGAGGAATTGTTTCTTTATCATCCCCTGAAGTTGGCAAATTGTTTTTTTTAGATTAACTTTTAATGTTAGAATGGGTTTAGATTCAGAAAAGGCTTGTGAAGATATTACATAGATTCCCCATAGACTGCACACCATTTCCCTTATTATCATTATTTTACATTAATATAGTATGATTGTTATAATTAATGAATCAATATTGATACATTATTAGTAAATAAAATTCACACTTCATTCATATTTTCTTATGTCCTTTTTTTTTCTATTCATGGTATCATTACATTTAGTGGATACCACACTATATTTAGTGTCATGTTCGTTTAGGTTCCTCTTGGCTGTGACAGTTTCTAACACTTTACTTGTTTTTGATGATCTTGGCAGTTTTGAAAGCATTGCTCAGACATTTTCTGGAGTGTCCCTAAATTGGAATTTGTAGGATGTTTTTCTTATGATTAGACTTGGGTTCATAACGTTTTTGGGAGGAGAACCATAGAGGCAATGTTCCATTTTCATTCTATCATATTCAGGATACATGCTTTCAATGTGACTTATCACTGTTGATGTGGACGTTCATCAGCTGGCTAAGGTATTGCTTGTCAAGTTTCTCCACTGTATAGTTACTCTTTCCATGCTTCCCTTACATACTATACTCTTTGAAAGGTCACTATGCACAGCCCGCACTTGAGAGAGTGGGGAGCTATGCTTTACCTCCTTGGGGACAGAATAGCCACATAAATTATTTGGAATTCTTCTGCATGGGCAATTTGTACATTTTTCCCCACTGTTTTTTTTTTTTTTTTTTTGAGATGGAGTCTCGCCCTGTTGCCCAGGCTGGAGTACAATGGTGTGATCTCTGCTCACTGCAACCTCCACCTCCCAGGTTCAAGCGATTCTCCTGCCTTAGTCTCCCGAGTAGTGGGATTACAGGCGCGTGCCACCATGCCCCACTAATTTTTTGTATCCTTAGTAGAGATGGGGTTTCACAATGTTGGCCAGGCTGGTCTCGAACCCCTGACCCCATGATCCATCTGCCTCGGCCTCCCAAAGTGCTGGGATTATGGGCGTGAACCACTGCACAACTACTTAATGTCTTGTATTCCACATTACAATGTCATATAGCATAATTTCACCTATTCAACTCCCCTCACCCACCCAACTGCTAGCAACCACTGATATGTTTATCATCCCTATCATTTTGTCTTTTCCATGATGTCATATAAATGGAGCCACATATTACATGGCCTATTCAAATTGGCTTCTTTCAAATAGTAATATACACTTAAGATTTATTAATGTCATTTTGTGGCTTATTAGCTCATTTCTTTTTATCAGTAACATTGCACTGTGTGTATTAATATATACTAGAGTGTATTTATGAATTCAGATATAGAAAAATATCTTGGTTGTTTCTAGTTTTTGATAGCTATGAATTAAATTGTTATAAGCATTTATATGCATATTTTCTTGGGACATGTTTTCAAATTAGTTTGGTAAATATCTAGGAGTGCAGTTGCTTGATTATGTAGTAATGTTACCAAATGTTTAGCTTTGTAAGAAACTGCCAAACTGAGGTAGGAGGTGGGACTCAACTCTGGACCAGATTGAAGACTGGTTGAAACAGGAAGATACACTGAAAGCACTTTTCCATAAGACACACCTACCAGCACCATAACAGTTTACCATTGCTATGGCAGTACCCGAAACTTACTGCCCCTTCCTTCCTTTCCAAGGAAGTTACCACCCCTTTTCTAGAAATTTCTGAATAACTCTCCCCTTAATTTGCATGTAATTAAAAGTAGGTATAAATATGACTGTAGAACTGCCCTTGAGTTGCTATTCTCAACACGCTGCCTATGGGGTAGTGCTGCTTTGCAGGAGAAGTCATAGAGCTGTAGCTCTGCTGCCTCAATATAGCTGTTTTCTTCTACTACCAGCTTGGTCTTGAATTCTTCACTGAGTAAAGCCAAGAAACTTCCAAGGCTAAGCCCCAATTTTAGGGCTTGCTCACCCTACATCAAGTGGTGCCCAAAGTGGGGCTGAAGAGATAAGATGACGGTGAGAGAAGCAGTGGTTATAGTTGGCAAGATGATGGCAAGAGACAGTGACCAGTGAGATGATGAGCAAAGAGGAGAGAGATGGTAAAGTGGTCAGTGACTGAGGCTGCAAGAGTTGTAACACTGAGGCTGTAACACTGAAGAGCTGCTCACACTGCAAGAGCTATAGCACTAAGCAAAGGCTCTTTTCAGAGCCCTCATTTTTCCAGATAGGCGGTGGAGGTGAGTGGACAGGCAAGTGATCATAGTACTGCTGCCTTATACAATACCTGCCACTCTGACCAGCAGGCTAGTGGGTTACTGGTCCCTGTGCTGGCCACTCCCACTGCAACAGCTGAGCCTACCCAACCTGGGGAACCTGAAGAAAGCTCACCTGGGTCCCATGCAGAAGATTCATCAGCACCATTTTGGCTCCTGTGGATTGATGAGTGTCCCCACTTCCCCAATTCCCATAATATTGGGTGAGCTAGGGAATAAAAGCCTCTGGCTAAGTGGTCAATTTAAAGTCCCCTGTCATTTGAATGCCCTGAAACACACCCTTGTTACCCCTTCCCCTGGTCCTTTTTCTTCTGACTCCATTTTATTGCACCACCAGTCATTTTATTTTCAGTCCTAAAATTAATGTTTTGTTTGCAGGACTCTGAAATGCCAGAGTCACATTGTTCTATGGCCCCACCCATGCCTTTGGGGTTCTGTTGGCTACCCCCTGGGTGCTCTGGGGTTTTCAGCATTGGTTGGCTCCCAGATACTCTGGGTTTTCTCGCATTAGTTGTGGAGACCCTCACTGGCCGATATTCAGGTACTGTGGGTTTTAGACATTTGGTATTTTTAGTTGCCCCCTGGATTCTCCAGGGTTTTTGACATTGGCATTTCTTCTAGGAATGTGGGTTGGAGGCCCACCCTGGGGGAATCTTGGGGGAAACTTGGTCTTGCCTTCTCTTGTTTTTGGCTCTAAAGTTATTATTTTTCACAACAGCATTTTTTTTTCTTGTCACTTTATTTACACTTTTCCTTCTACACTTAGTTAAAAAAATACTTCTTTTGTCATATTTTGTTTACTGGCAAACACTTATAATCCACTCTCATAACTTGCTAACTATACTTATACCTTCTTTGCAGGAAGTGAGAAACTAAAAGGGAAAAATAGCAAGGGCCTAGTTGCTTTCCCTCTTACTAGATTTAGAAAGTCTTCTGTGTCCTGTAGAAATCCTTGTTAGACATGGGGACAATGATGAGCATCCCAGAGGACTCTCCACTAGGGTGTCTTTTAGGCTACTAGAGCAAATTCAAATTTGGCTTAAAGAAAAAGAAACTCATTTTCTATTGCAACACTTTTTGGGTCCATTACACAATAGAAAACCAACACATCTGGCCTAGGCATGTAATGTTATTTTACAATTAGATTCATTCTGTAAATAAGAAGGACAATGGGAGGAGGTACCTTATGTACAGGCTTTTATGACCCTTTACTTGTTTATGTTACTTCCACCACCAGGAAGCTACCCCTGAGCTATCCCTAAGGGATCTCCTAGCTTCTCTCCTTAGAAGCCCTAACGCTCGGTGGATCTTCCTCAGTCCCTCAATTCTGGTCAGGGGGAATCTCACTAGTTCTCTAATGAAGGATTCCACCCCAGGGCCATCAGGTACCCCTTCCCCTTATCCACTAGCCCTAGCTTATAGCTCCTACTGCCTGAGAAGAAAGTAAGCTCAAACAGTACCACCAGGAGTGGGGTCCCACATCAGTCTCTAAAATCGAACCTGTGTCGATTGCAGGAGGTAGCTGATGGAAATAAAGTAACATGGAATACATGTCCAATTTTCTAAGTGTGATTTGGCTTTTTCCAGTCAAAATATGGGCGATTTTCAGAGGATCCAAAAAAGTTCATAGAGATGTTTGTTAAGGTGACCACGTGCTTTAATTTGTCAAGACTTGCAAGTATTGTCACGTGCTTTCTGTGTTGTAGGAAAAAAAGTTAAGCCATTCCTTTCTGTGTTTAAGGAAAAAAAGTTAATTATGACAAGGTTAAAGAAATAAGTCAGGGAAAAGACAAAAATCCTGCTCTGTTTCAGGGTCATTTGGTTGAGGCACTCAGAAATATATGAATACAGACCCAGACTACCCCTAAGGGGGAAGGCTCTCCTTGGTATGTATTTTATTATTCATTCTACCCCTGATATTAGAAGGAAGCTTTAGAAAGCAGCAATGGGACCCCAAACCTCTATGAGCCAACTCTTAATCATCACCTCTAAAGTTTACAGTAGGGATAGGGCAAAAGAGGTTAAAAAAAAAAGGAAATAGCCAAAAAATGCAATTATTAACAGTTTCATTAAGCTCCCTACCCTCTCAGGGTTACCCGTCCCAAGAAAGTGTCACAAGATTGGCATCTGAAATGCCCAAAGAAGAGTTCCTGACTCTCTGGCCCCTGGGCTGGAATCAGTGTGTGTAGTATAAGCAAAAGGGCTATTGACAATGAGAATGTCTTAACCATCCCCCCGTGAGAGAAAAAAAGCTCCCCATCAATACTAGAGCCAACCTTCTTCCACTAGCCCCAACAAGCTACCTTGTTCAAGTAAGTTTACTAGGGGTCTTGGACACTTGACTTGATGAACAGCTTTCTGCAGTGGCAGACAAGTGGCCACTGAAACATTTTTCTTCAGTGTTTCCACTGCCCGGTGAGCCCTCCAGTGGTTTAGGGACTCCAGGATCTCCCTTTGAGTAATATACTTTGACCCCTCCCTTCCTTACTTAATGCTTTGGGATCCTCTTCCTTGACTCTTCCTGTTTTCCATACCTATTGGGGCAAACAAAATTTGGCCAGGTAGACAGGTTCCCATTTTGTAAATAACTTGGATCCAGTTGTATTGTGTAGGTCACTTTGTTTGATATGTTTGTTTATGTGTATATACAGGTATTGTGATGGGTGTTATGTCTAGGATGCTATCAAATTGGTTTATAAACCAAATTTGACAAATTGGTTTATAAACTCACTCATAAATTGAACAAATAAGGCTAGTTTAAACGTTTTAGTTTGAAAATAATGTTGTGTCTTCTAAAATGTAACTTTGCAATAAATTGATGTCCATAGGGTTTAGAATGGTTAAAATGGCTTTAAAAAGTGAGCTTTGTGTAGTTAAAAATCTTAAATTGTGAAATGGTTCTCATCTATAAAATGTCAATGACTGGTGGGCAATTCAGGATTTCTTGCTTTCTAGGTTTATAGAAAATATACCAAAAATTGTACTGTCTATTGGGAAAAGAAAAAAAATAAATATATATATATGTCAGTTTGGAAATTATTAAAAGGGAGTTTCAAAATATGAGGGAACCAATTAGTAGAAAAGAGATGTAAAGAATGTTATGGATAGAAAGTGCATGTTTTTTTTTGGCTAGGAAGAATGTAAAAAAAGGGTAATTTTATATGAGAGAGGATTTTGAATAGTAAATCCTGGTCCTAGGGTAATATGATTGGCTATTTAAGAAGAAGATAGAAAAGGTAGGACAAGTCAGAAAGTCCAAGCATAATGTAGCTGGTCTGCATAAGTGAGGATAAGGCTTGTGAAGGGGAATTTATAAAAGTAATTTTGTTTAGGATTAAGCTTGCTATGATTAAAGAAGAATTATTTGCGGTAGACTTTCTAGAAAATGGTCTCCATATTAGAACCAGGCTTTCTTAAGGTATTGATTTCCTACATTAGAAGAAATTTTGCTGTTAGTACTATAACCAGTTTCTTTTAAAACTTCTCAGATTAATGTCTAACATATTCAACTATTGTTTAACTTCCAAGTTTATCTCCCTTTAAGAAGGCCTGGAATAATGGCTCTCTCCTTTTTCATCATCTCCAGTGAGTTTTTCTCTTCTGATTCTGACTAAAATTGTGGCTTGATGCTAAAGTGTTTTGTCTCAGAGGTCTTTGGGAACAATGTTTCCCCCCAATATAGCTGGATTCTATAATCTTGGTTTTTACTGATATATAATCTTATTTTTGTCTTTTAGTTTTTGACTCAAAAATATTTTAAGGGCTAGTGAGTGCCTCCTCATCTCCATTGGCCTAGTATGTTTAATTGGCTAAAAGTCTTTTAACTCTAAGTACCTTGGCCAAAGAGAATCTATAAGACACACCTATCAGCACCATGACAGTTTACCATTGCCATGGCAACACCGAGACCTTAACACCCTTTTCCATGGCAACACCTGGAAGTTACTGCCCCTTTTCTAGAAATTTCTGAATGACCTGGCCCTTAATTTACACATAATTATAAGTGGGTATAAATGCCCCTGAACTGCTAATCTCATCATACTGTCTATGGGGTAGCCCTTCTCTGCAAGAGCAGTCACAGAGCTAACACTGCTGCCTCAATAAAAAGCTGTTTTCTTTTACTACCAACTTACCCTCGAATTCTGTCCTGAGTGAAGCCAGAAACCTTCCTGGGCTAAACCCAAATTTTGGGCATCTTCTGCCCTGCATCAAAACTATCTTCCAAAGTATACCACTTTGCATCCCCACCAGCAATGAATGAAAGCTCCTGTTGCTCTGCACCCTTGACAGCAACTGGCATTGTCAATTTTTGGATTTAACTTCTAAAAATTATGTAGTGGTATTTCATTTGTATGAAAAATAATTTTCTCTCCACACTTTATAGTTCTTAACTGGAACTCACTGTAGCAAAACAGAGATTAACAGGAGAAAAACAGAATTTTATCAACATATATACTGCCTGTATATATGTTGATTTCTCTGGGAGAAAACCCAGAGAAATGAGTAAATCTCCGGAGTAAACTCAAAAGTGCATTTAAACTTTAGGCTTTAATATCACTTCCTGTGAAACAAAAAAGTTTGTGAGGAAAGGCTCAGTTAAGAGGAGATTGCCAGGAAAAGCACCATAAAACAAAGGTAAGATTTATTGTACAGATGTAAGCATATGCTGTCTCTATTGATTAAGTCTCTGGTGATTTAGTTATCATTCTCTTCCTGCAGGAGAGAGGAAGACACCCTTATAAATAGAGATTTTCTTTCTAGAGATAAGTTTCTCTTACGAAAGAGCAAATTTTCATAGCTACTCCCGTGTCTGCAGTTTCCCAACATAACCAATCCAAAATAATGAGTATGCCAAAGGGACATATTCTGGTTACCTACAGTCATATTTTGGAGTAATATGTCCTGAGCTCTATCACATGTTGTTTTAATTTGCAATTCCCTAAAGACAAATAGTATTGAGAATCTTCTCATATGCTTGTTTGCCATCTATATATTGTAGGGGCAAAGAGAGTTTTCCTCTCTCTCTGAAGATTAGAATTTGATGAAATAAATGGACAAGGATAGATTAACATGAGGAAGGGCACACAAATTTATTAATATGCACCAGACCACCAAAATATGAGACACAAAGAAGGATCAAATGGCTGAAGCTTAAATAGCACCCTCTTCATAGAGGAGATTGACATGGGGGAATGTAGGCAATTTTGAGGGGTATTAAATGATTTTTAGGAGAGTTTAATAGACTCAAAGAGCAGACAATAGTTTATAAATGATTCTCTTTAGAAATTGAATGGTACTGAAGAACAGACAATAGCTTGTGACAAAGTCTGCCTAGGTATAGTGACATTCCTCTGTCATCCTTTCTGCAATATGAGTTTAATCTTCCCTGGTTAATAAGAGTTTAGGGAAGGGATCAAAGGCAATTATCTTCCTTCTGGAGGAGCCTCAGATAAGTGAACTTTGCATACAGTTCTATTGCTTGCTTGGGGGTAGATATCAAGAGAAGGCCAAAAAGTCCTTGGCTCTGAGGATGCTTTTAAGGCCTTTTAATTCTCTTTAATTCAAAGTGCTTAGCATTTCAAAATGCCATACTTTGCAGTATCTTTCATGAACTCCAACAACATTCTCTTTGGTAAAGTGTCTAGTCAGATTCTTCCCCTATTTTTTAATTTGTTTGTTTGTTTTCTTATTAAGTTTTAGAGTTGTGTGTATATTTTGGATAGAAATTCTTTAATAGATATGTGTTTTTGAAAATATTTCCTACCAGTCTGTGTTTTTCTTTTCATTTTTATAATAGAGTAGATGTTTTAAATTTTGACAAAGACCAACTTAATTTTTTTAATGGATCATGGTTTTGGTATGGTATATAAAGTCTCTTCATCAAACCCAAGGTCACCTAAATTTCTATATATCCTGTGTTTTCTTCTTGACGTTTTATAGTTTGCATTTTACATTTAGATCCATTATTCATTTGGAGTTAACTTTTGTGAAAGGTCTAAAGTCTGTGTCTAGATTCTTTCTCCTTTTTGTTTGCATATAAATGTCTCATTGTTTTCAGCACCATTTGTTGAATAGACTCTCCTTTCTTCATTGAATTACCCTTGATCTTTTGTCAAAGATCAGTTGATTGTACCTGCATAGGTCTATTCTTGGGCTTTCTATTCTATTCCATTCAGTGTACTCTCTTTCCAGTGCCATGCTGTCTTTCTTACTGTGGCTTTATAGTAGGTCTTGAAATGGGTAGTATGAGTCTTCCAACTTGGTTTTTCTTCAGCATTGCATTGTATTCTGGATCTTTTCCCTCTTCATTTAAAGTTTAGAGTAAGTGTATCTACAACTACAAAAGAGCTTATTGAGATTATGCTTGGGATTGCATTTAATCTATAGATCAAATTGGGAAGAACTAACATTTGAACAATATTGAGTCTTTCAATCCATGAACATGGAATATCTGTCCATTAGAGCTTCCTTTGATTTCTTTCATCAGATTTTCTTTCCTGCACATATATTCTGTACATTTCCATTAGATACACCTCATTATTTTACCTGTTATTGGGTGCTATTACAAACGGTATTTTTAAAAAAATTCCCATTGTTCATTGCTGGTATATAGAATAGCAATTGACTTTTGTACATTAACCTTCTATTCTGATACTTTGCTATACTCATTTATTAGATCCAGGAATTTTTTGGTTGATTCTTTGGACTATTTTCTTCATAATCATTTCATATAGGAATTAAGATAGTTTTATTTCTTCCTTTCCCATCTGTTTTTCTTTTACTTCCCTTTCTTGTTTTACTTCCCTTTCTTATTGTACTGACTCGTACTTATAGTATAATGTTAGATCAGAATGATGAAGGCAGACATCCTTGCTTTATTTTCGACAATACGGGTAAAGGGTCCTTTTTATCATTATTAAGTATGATGTTAGTTATAGTGAAACTGCCTTTACAAAATTCTGACATTAAGTGAATCTGACATAGTAGACTCCATCTCGCTTCTGACCTCCAAGCTGTCGTTGGCCATTCCTAGGTGTAGGCAAAGCTAGCTTTGGGAGGAATTTAGTTTATAGTTTGACTTTAAAACAAAGATGATAATAACTCTTCCCAAAATTAAACATGTTTGTAAAACTAATGAAAATCCATAAGGTTAGTTTCATGCGCGTCCATGTGAAGAGACCACCAAACAGGCTTTGTGTGAACAATAAAGCTTTTAATCACCTGGGTGCAGGCGGGCTGAGTCCGAAAAGAGAGTCAGCGAAGGGAGATAGGGGTGGGGCCGTTTTATAAGATTTGGGCAGGTAAAGAAAAATTACAGCCAGAGAGGGTTTGTTCTCTGGCAGGCAGGAGTGGGGGTCGCGAGGTGCTCAGTGGGGGAGCTTTTTGAGCCAGGATGAGCCAGGAAAAGGACTTTCACAAGGTAATGTCATCACTTAAGGCAAGGACCGGCCATTTTCACTTCTTTTGTGGTGGAATGTCATCAGCTAAGGTGGGGCAGGGCATATTCACTTCTTCTGTGATTCTTCAGTTACTTCAGGCCATCTGGGCGTATACGTGCAAGTCACAGGGGATGCAATGGCTTGGCTTGGGCTCAGAGGCCTGACAGTCAGGATTATGAGAAGGTCTTGAACTCTGCGTAGTTTCTATAACCCATTACTACTCAGGAGTCATGTGGCCAGAGGTCATAAGATTTGTGACTTCCCCAAATGCTCCTATAGATAACATCACTATTATAGAACCTGATTGGGTTTATCGAGATGTTTTTCAGACTGACTCCACCCAGACTTGTGGCTCATGACTCAACTGATCCTGTGGCCCCATACAGAGGAGACTTAGTGCATGAGGACCATTTTCCACACCCCTATGATTTCATCCGAAATCAATCTGCAGCACCCATTTCCTACCCACCAAATTGTCCCTAAAACCCCTAACTTCTGAGCCTTTAGGAAGACTGATTTGAGTGATAACTCTAGTTCTCCTAGGTGGGCCAGCCTCATGTCTGTTAAACCCTTTATTCCAATGCTGTAGTCTCAGTAAATTGATATTGTTTGTGCAGCAGCCAGGAAGAACCTGTTGGGCAATTACAATAGGTAATGGTTGATGTTCTTTATTAGGTTTAGGAAGTTTTTTTATATTCCTAATTTGCTGAGAGTTTTATTTTTAAATTTATTGTGAATGGGTGTTGAATTTTATCAAATGCTTTTTTGCATTAATTGATATGATAACACAAGTTTTCTTCTTTAGTGTATTGATGTGGTGGATTACGTTGATTAATCTTTGTTATGTTAACCAGCTCTACCTGAAATGTGTAAATTCTTTTTTATATTGTTGGATTCAATACGCTAATATTTTGTTGAGGATTTTTGCATCTATGTTTATGAGAGATATTGGAGTGTAGTTCTTATTTCCTATGTTATCTCATTTTGGTATGCGGTAACGCTGGTCTTAAAAAATAAATGTGTTCTCTTTGTTTCTATTTTTGGAAGGGATTGTGAAACATTGCCTTCCTTCAATGTTTGGTAGAAGTCATTTGTGAAATCATTTGGGCCTCATGGTTTCAATTTTTAAAATAAATATAGGCCTACTAAGATTTTCTCTTCTCCTGGTATAAGTTTTGGTATTTTGTGTCTTTCAAGGAGTTTGTTCATTTTATTTATGTTACTATTAGGAGTACCGTAGTTTGGTGCTTTGGCATGCTGAGCACCTTGAATGAAAAGAAACTGGAAGACATTTGAAGCTGCCTCACAATCAATGTCTCTCTGACCTTCTCTTGTTTCTTTCCCAGTGCAGACAGGGCGTCTGTCTGAAATTCCCTTTATTTGACTAAGGAAAGTTCTTTCAAAACAAACACAATGGCAATCAATCCCCTGTGTGAAATCTCATTAACCAGGGAAGATGAATCACAAAAGATGAAACTAAAGGTTATTGTCATGTCCACCCAGGCAGATGTTTTATCTATTCTTCTGAAGGCTGTTACCTGAGAGACTTTATCTGCATAGTTTGGCAATCTTTGTTTGTAGTGCAGTTCTACCCCTCACCTTTTCGTAACGGTCACCACCTCCCACACAGTCTGGAGGAACTTTGTCCCAGGCTGTTTTCTGTGCTACAGTCGCGTTCATCTCCCCCGAAAATCATTTACTCTTCCTTTCAAATTGCCTGCATTCCACACTTTCTTCCCCACTAAGAAGAGGATTTTTAAGCTTCAACCATCTAGCTCTTTCTTGAGTTTCATCTTTTGTGTGATTCCTATGTACTTGCACATTAATAAATTTATTTGCCATTTCCTCTATTAATTTGCCTTTTGTTAGCATATCTTAGCAGACTCAGTTATCAAAACTTCAGAAAGAAAATTTAAACTTCCCCACATTACCAAATTTGTAGACATAAAATTGTATGTATTATTTCTTTATTATCATTTTAATGTCCATGGCATGAGTAGGAATGACCTGTCTTTCCTTACTGATACTCATAATTTGTGCCTTTTTTCCCCCAAGTTACTCTGGCTAAAGGTTTATATCAACTTTATTAATCTTTTCAAAAATTAGCTTTTGTTTTTGTTAATTTTTTCTTGTTTTCTTCTTTTTCATTTAATAGATTTCTGTTCTAATTTTCATTATTTCTTTTCTTCTGCTTGCTTCAGACTTAAATTGCTCTTCTTTCTTTAGTTTTCTGAGGTGGAGGCTTAGGTTACTGGTCATAGATATTTCTTCTTTTCTAATATACGCTGCATTCAATAATATAAATTTCCCTATAAGCACTGCTTTTGCTTCTTCCCACACATTTTTATAAATTGTATTTTAATTTTCATTTTGTTCCAAATATTTAAAAATTTCTCTAAGACTTCATCTTTGACATATGTGTTGTCTAGAAGTGTTTTATTTAATTTGTAATATTCAGGAAGTTTCTGGCCATCTTTTTGTTATATTTGCAGTTTAATTCCACTGTGGTCTGAGAATATAGTTGGTATAATTTGTATTCTTTGAAATTTGTTAAGGTGTGTTTTATGACTTACAATATAGCCTATCTTGGTAAATGTTCCACTCTTAATTTCTTTATCAAGGCACTCATTACACGTTGTTTTAATTATTTTATTAATAGTCTATATTTTCAGCTAGATTCTAAGCTTTATGTAAAGAAGGAGTTATTCCCATTTTCTGTCCTATTCATCATTCTATCACCATTGCTTGGCACAATTTCTGGCATATAGTGTTTGTCCAGTGAAGGTTAACAATACTTTATATCTGTACTCTCTTGCTTAGTCTTTCTTGCTCTTGGGTACATTTATTTATAAGACTAATTGAGATTTTGGTACTTTGTGGATCTCCTTTAAGGAGTTCAAAAGTATGGCCTTAGTGCTTTCTTAGCACTCTAGTCTAAAACTCAGATTGTGCCCTTAGAATAGCTTTTCAGACTATTGACACTTAAGTTTCAGATATATTGACAAGAAAGTACTACCAGAGTTAGTTGATAATAGTGGCATATGGTTAGTCAGTATTATGGCTTGCATATGGTATGTCTGTTCCCATCGGAGCTCATGTTGAATATTGGGAAGTAAGCCCTAGTGAAAGGTATTTGGGTTAAGGGGTCAAGTCTCTCATGAATGGCTTGGTGTAACTCTCACAGTAATGAATGAGTTTTTGCTTTCTTGACTGTATTAGTTTTCATGGGAATGGATAAATTCCCAAAAGCGCATTGTTATTAAGCCAGGATACCTCTCAAATTTGCTCCTCTTCACATGTGACTGCTTCTTCTTTGATCTCTGCCATGTTGTGATGCATGTGTGTTTCAAGTTTGTTTATGGTATCTCTGATGGTGCCCTAGAAGTGGAAGAAGGAAACTGGGGGGTCACTGTTAGAAAAGTATCCTCTCTTTCTGAGGCTGTAAGAAACGTGAATGATGAAGCAAAATAATTCAATGGAGGACCTGCAGCTGAAGGAAAGGAGAAAATGCTTTCTGGAGGAGATAGATAACTACTATCATTTGAAGTTGCTGATAACTGAAAACTAATTTCGAACTGAGAATTAATGGAACTGAGTTCAATTCCTGCTGCTTCCACTTGTGTTAGCATCAGTAGCCACCACAGCCTCCCAATCCCTAGAAGAACAGAGCTTCTAAAAACATTTCCAAGTCATCAGGATTTCATATACTCTTGCTTTCATAATGAATATTATGATATGAACCTGTTTTACCATATTACTTGATATCCCATTTTTTTTCTTCTGATGAAAACAAAGGTCAGTTCTTTCTCTTGTTTGATCTCTTGGAAAGGATTCCTTAACTTTTGTGGTCTCTGACCTATGCTGATATGCTTCATAGAAAACCATTAGGGCTTAGATTATTTTTTATGTTGTTATTAAGTAATAGCTGAGATGAAAAGTGTTGATACGAAAGTGTTTCTGGAGAAAATTTATCTTATATGAGGAATATAGTCTAATATTATTAAATAAGGAATATAATCTATCCAAATTTTATATTTTAGGAGTAAACAATTCAGAATACATGTATTCAGAATGTCTTACATTTTCATTTATTTTGCCTCTTAAAACTAAAATTTGGAAAGAATATATCCTTATTGCATTTGGCATATAGCATGGACTCTATTACCTACAATTCAAAAGTGCTTTCTATTAAATGAAAACCCCATAGGAATAGTAATTCTGGTGTCCTGGGCAGTCGTAGCACTTGATAAAAGTTTTGTATTCATGGTTCTTGACCTCACCACTTAGTTTTGTGACTCTGAGTGTGTTGCCTCAGGATTTTTTATGTTGTCAATTTCCTCATCTTAAAAAATGACATTATTATCTGCTCTGCCTTATAATCTTGGGTATGGAAAGGTATAATATATGTAAAAGCTTCTATGGGAAGTTATTATATTTCAGAGAAAATAAAAAGGGAAACATTCTTAATGATAGTCTATACAGGCCATGATTTGAATCACAGAACTTCCTGGTCCATGATAATGTAAGATGGCATTTTAATATAAATTCTAGGCATTTTACAGCAAAGGATCCTGAGATGATTTCCACATTTTTATATTATTCTATTGAAATTGATTTTTGAAGGAAGTTCTATAAATTTTTTTCTCTGTGGTAATATAAATTTTTATTAGATCTCATAAAATTCTTTACTCTTTAGGCTTCAAAAACATTTTAGATAGAAAATATGGAGCATAGCATGCTGACTTGAAAAAAAGAAACGGGCATTTTTCATTTTCATTGTGTCAAGTGGGTGACCTTTTGAATCTGAACTAAAACAAATTGGCAATGACAGCTTCGAATTTTCACTGATTTCTCTTGAAAAACATTATTGCACTTTGTATCTTAGCAGAGGTACCTTTTTTTAAAAAAATAAAAATGAATTATTCATGAAAAATCACTTCATCTCATAGTGCACCTGCTGAGAAGGTTTTGCATTGCCTATTAAAGTGTATGCAAAAGTTGTGCAGTTAAACCTTCAGTATCAAATCTCTTTTGCTTTGCTAATATCTTATAATGCATCATAGAAAGGGCAGTGACAAACATGTATTCGTATTCGTAGAACATTAAAAAAATAATTAGTACTTGAAAAGGTCATAGAAAAGATCAGAGAAGACTTGCTGTGGCATTTAGCCAGAGATAGAAAGGGTGCGAGATACATCCTTTTCTTCTGATTGATGCTCTTCTCTATTGCATTTGTGTTCTCTTAGTATTACTTAAGATTAGTTCATACGTTCTACACCAAAGTTTTATAGCACTTGCACTGATGATAGCCTACTGCAACAATCCCAGAAGGTAGTATGCAACATTTTATATTCATGAGATATCTGGCTCTAATGGATATCTCATTAGTTGATCAAAAGGGTAGAAGTAGACTCTCATGGTCAGGAGTTTAAAAAGTGAGCATTTAATGTTGAGGACTTCAGCACTCTTAAAAGGCTTTTCAGTTTAAAGATCCAAACACTTTAAATGCAGGTGAAGTTTACTACTAAACATATTCCCACAAAAATAAGTTTTGTTTATAATAAATTTCTGTTTTGCAGTGGGTATAAGATAGACTCAAACTTTACATATTTCTTTTACCTGTGGGGACTGTGTAACAAATTAACTTCTCTGATGGCAGTCTACATAACAATTGTATTTGTATGTATGGGTTTCTGTTTTATTTGCCTTATAGACTCTTTTATTCATTCTTCATTTAGTCATCTTAAATTATTTCTTCATCTATTCAGCAAATAAATTTTTGTGCTAGGTTCCAGTGATGTGGAGATGAAAGTAGGTCCCTGCTTTTTAGAAGCTCAAGATTAATGGAAAAGATAAACATGTAAATTTACCGTTATATTACAGTTGAGTAAGTGCCATGATTGATTAGTGCCCAAGGTGCTTTGGGAACTTAGAAGTGAACCATCTAACACCTTCAAATGTTGGAGGAATGCCAGTAAAGACTCTCCAGAGAAAGTTTCACTTGAGGGTAACTTGAAATTTGAGAATGAGTTAGCTATGTGATAAGGAGGAATGTATTCTAAGGAGCGCTAACAAAGGAGGCAAAAGATAGCATACCACGTTCAGGAAATTGTACTCATGGGACAAGGAGGTGATGATGGAGGATATGATCAGGGGCCAGATTGTGTCATATCTGGTACTCTTCGACTTATCCTTAAGGTAATGGTCAGCCATTGGATGACTTTAAAATGTCAGATAATGATAAGAATTATAATCTTAAAAATTCATTCTAGAACAAGTGTGGGATTAGGTTGAAGGAGAAACTGGATATAAGGATATTGAAATGTCACGAAATCATTTGGGTGTCGCTTTGCCAGCCAGAAACCTCTGTGGCCAGCAGCATCTCTGTTGGAGTTTTGCTCACACCCACTGGGCTCATTTTGCCCATTTGGCCTGGCAGGCTGTACTTGGCTTGCGCTTGGCCGAGATAACACACCTGCCAAAGAGGAGCCAGGTCGGAGCAGTGAGGGGTATGTGAGCGAGAAAGTCCAGGGTCTGGCCACTGTGCATGCCATTTGCTGCAGTGGGATAGACAGCTCCAGGTGCTCCCACAGGCGCCAGCTCTGTGGGAGGCTGCAGCTGGACCAGACGTACCAAAAACGGCTTCTGCTATGGGCACAATGTTTGGACAAGGGGAAAGTGGTGATGCCTGAAAGCTCAGAGATGCCAGGAACTGCAGAGCCCCCAAACGGGTGTTACAGCATGTCACAGCCCTGGCTCAGGGAAACCTAGGTCTGGGCTCCCAGAAGGGCTGCAGCTCTTCTCTCCTTCTTGTTGCCTGCAGTGTGGCGACTTGGGGGATGTGTTTCGCGGGCGCGTGTTTTAGCCCATTTGTTTTACAGCTCTTTCGGTCCCACTGCCCTGCTTCGGTCCATGGCTCCTGGGTTGGCCCAGCCCGGGAGCTGCTTCCTGTTGTGTGGGGCTGCTGCTGGGCTCTGGCAGAGGGTAGGAAGACTATAGTGTTACAGCAGCTCTGGCTTCGGGAATCCTAAGGTCTGGAACCCCAGAAGGATCACCACTCTTCACTCCCACTGTCCACCACTCACCAAGCCCACAGCTTGGTGAGCCAGCCACGAACATGTTACAGCCCCTTTAGCTCCCACCTTTCGGCAGGTCCTGAGTTCTTGTTTTCCTGCATCTAGGAAAAATGAAGTTATGTGGACAACTGGAGGGTGAGCAAGGCAGAGAGGAGCTTTATTGAGCAACAGAATAGCTCTCAGTGAAATGGCTAGCTCCTATTCACAAGCAGGTCATCCTGGCTGCTGACCAGGATGCTGAGTGTCTGAGTCTGGCTGAATCCTGGATTTCTATGGGCTCAGAGTGGAAGAAGTGCATGCTTATTAGTCTATGGGCAGGAGGAAGTGTGTGCTGATTGGTGCATGGGTGCCCATCGGCAGGCCTGGAAAAAACACCACTTGATTGGCCAAAAGGCATCAAGGAAGTTCGCACTCCCGGTTGTGGGCTCCACCCTAACGGGCAGCCTGGCACCCAGGCTTCAGGTGATCCCTGGCTTGAAAGTGGGGTTTCACCAAGTACCCTCCCCTTTCCACATGGGAACCTGTCTGCATTCACCTGCCATTAACATGCCATTCACAGCACCCACACTGTCCCTTCTGAGGGGCGCCCACAGACCCACACCAAGCCACCCTGGCCTCCCCCCCACACTTGTCGGTGTTCAGAGTCCCAGGGGGCTGAAGTGGCAGGGTGTTGGTGTGTCAGTGAGAGGTGACAGCATGCTGGCAGCCCTCCCCTGCTCCCGGCGTCTCCTCGGCCTCTGCGCCCACTCTGGCGGCGCTTGAGGAGCCCTTCAGCCCGCCGCTGCACTGTGGGAGCCCCTTTCTGGGCTGGCCGAGGCCGGAGCCGGCTCCATCAGCTTGCGGGGAGGTGTGGAGGGAGAGGCGTGGGCAGGAACTGGGGCTGCGCGCCCTTGCGGGCAAGCACGAGTTCCGGGTGGGCGTGGGCTCCGCGGCCCCGCACTCGGAGCCGCCGGCCCGGACAGTGAGGGGCTCAGCACCCGGGCCAGCAGCTGCAGAGGGTGCGCTGGGTCCCCCAGCAGTGCCGGCCAGACTACTGGCGTTGCTTCTTGCTGGGCCTCAGCTGCCTCCCTGCGGGGCAGGGCTGGGACCTGCAGCCTGCCATGCCTGAGCCTCCCCCCTACCCTGGGCTCCTGCGCAGCGGCAGCCTCCCCGACTAGCAATGACCCCTGCTCTGCGCGGCAGACCGATCATCTGCCCAAGGGCTGAGGAGTACCAGCGCACAAGGCGCAGGACTGACAGACAGCTCCACCTGCCGCCCCCTGTGGGATCCACTGGGTGAAACCACCTGGGCTCCTGAGTCTAGTGGGGACTTGGAGAACTTTTATGTCTAGCTGGAGGATTATATATGCACCAATCAGCACCCTGTGCCTAGCTCTGGGTTTGTAAATGCACCAATCAGCACTCTGTATCTAGCTTATCTGCTGGGGACTTGGAGAAACTTTGTGTCTAGCTAAGGGATTGTAAATACACCAATCAGCACTCTGTATCTAGCTCAAGGTTTGTGAACACACCAATCAGCACCCTGTGTCTAGCTCAAGGTTTGTAAATGTACCAATCAGTAATCTGTGTCTAGCTAATCTAGTGGGGACTTGGAGAGCTTTTGCGTCTATCTCAGGGATTGTAAACGCACCAATCAGCACCCTGTCAAAACAGACCAATCCGCTCTCTGTAAAACAGACCAATCAGCTCTCTGTAAAATGGACCAATCAGCAGGATCTGGGTGGGGCCAGATGAGGGAATAAAATCAGGCTGCCCAAGTTAGCAATGGCAACTTGCTGGGGTCCCTTTCCACACTGTGGAAGATTTGTTCTTTTGCTCTTTGCACTAAATCTTACTGTTGCTCACTCTTTGGGTCCACACTGCTTTTATGAGCTGTAACACTCACCAGGAAGGTCAACAGCGTCACTCCTGAAGCCAGCGAGACCACGAACCCACCAGAAGGAAGAAACTGAACACATCTGAACATCAGCAGGAACAAACTCTGGACATGTCACCTTTAAGAACTGTAAAACTCACCACGAGGGTCCCCGGCTTCATTCTTGAAGTCAGTGAGACCAAGAACCCACCAATTCCGGACACATCAGCACCACCCCAAGCGCACACACATCTGGCTGGGTATCGACAGCACTCAGGCTTAGCCACAACTTTGCTCCACGCTGAAGTGGGTGCTGGGAACAGGGAAAGGCAAGGGAATGGAGCAGACACTTCTGAGCTGGGGGATAGGGGGCTTCTCGGACCCCCAAGAGCACAGAGATGCCGAGGTCCAGAGCCACCGTTGGGTGGCTGCAGTTGCACCCGGGAGCTTGGGCTGCCACCCCACTAAATTGGTAAGGCATGGAGTTCCTGCTGGTGTCACCTGTTCCCGCCCCCACTGGCTCCACGGAGTGTGTAGCCCCAGCTGTGCCTCTCCCACTGCAGCTGGTGTCCTCACAGCGGCCTCTTGAGACAGGCTGCCACCATCATCCATAATAGTAATCAAAGTAGGGTATGGTAGCTGCCTAAATTATATCAACATTATTTAGGGTAATGAGGAAGTAGCAGCTTCAAAATTTATTTGAAAGCAGAATTAACAGAGCATGGTAGCCAGTTAGTTCTGTGAAATAAAAGAGTGCTGGCAATGTAGACAATAGTTTCATTCAAGATCACATCTACAGAAGGAGGAATAGACAATTGCTGAGCCATGCCAAATTTTGGTCAAGCAGTTGTGTGATACTATAAAGTACAACCCATCAGCAAATTACAAAACTAAAAAAACCACTATACTTTGAGACCTGGGTTTGATTCTTAGTTCCTGAAAAAGCTGAATGCATAAAATTGTAGGCCATTTAAATGCTCTGAGCCTCAATTTACCTTCAGCTGCAAAAAAATGGGATGTTATGCTACATGATCTCTAGAAATATTTCAACATTGGAATTTTGATTACAAAAAACTTCCATATTAGCATTCTCAAATACTTCTTCGCATTTGTTAAAGGATGCAATATTACAGCTAGGTAGAAGGAATAAGTTCTAGTGTTCTATATTACTGTAAGATGACTATAGGAGACAATACTATTAATATATAGCTTCAAATAGCTAGAAGGAAGATACTGAATACTCCGAATACAAATAGATGATAAATGTTTGAAATGATGGATATGCTAATTATCCCAATCTGATTCCTATATAGTATTGTATCAAAACATCACTATGCATCCAAGAATGTGTGCAATTATTACTTGTCAATTTAAAATACAATTAAAAAACCATTTAGATACCACAGTAAAGAAGACAAACTCTTCAGCAATATTCTCTAGAGAAAGAAATTAAACCTTTTCCACTGAATATGATGAGGCACTTAAACACAAACATTTGGACTTTATTTAATGTAGCATTAAATACCAACCAATATGTTTGAAGCAATTTACTACTAAGAAAATAAAGTCTGGAGAGAGTTCTAAAAACAAAAACGAGTATCTTTTCTCCTAAACATGCAGAAAACGATGACACATGATAAATTTTTGGGATCAAGGGGAAGGAGCAAAGGAGTAGGTGGCACTCTGTATGGTGGCTTTTCTTTTACTGGGTTAAAGCAAGTAACCAAACTACCAATATACTATAGAAAAGGATGACACTTTCATCTTTATTCCTTAAGTATGCAATATTTTAATAATGATTACTGTTGTCAAATTTTAATTAAACAATAAATTTAGATATGTCATATAACTAGATAAATTTATTACTATAACATTAAAAAATTAATATATCTTAGTTTCATACCTATATTAAATTCTTAGAGAAATCAGCTTACACTATTAGCATAAGAAGCATAAAGTCCTGCTATTTAAATATGAGGATGTTTTATTCTTTAATAAAACTTGAAAGTTTTTGGAATGTGGGGATTCCCTTTGGAAATTTTGGTATGTTACATATATTACTGAAGTTGAGCTGAATTTGGGGAGTGTAAAGTTTCTTTTTTTTTTTTCAATGCAGAGCTGCTAAGATTTTATCACCCCTCATTTAAAGCCCTTTATTAACTCTTCATTTAATGAGATTCTAATCCTGTACTACGGCATATGTAAGAGCCCTCACATTTACTACTCCTTCCTATCTCAGTAGCTTTATTTGCCTTTCCACTGTCTCTATATTAGTCACATTTAGCTATTTCTATTCCTCCATTGTGAATGACTAGGTATTTTAATTGTCAGTAACTTTCTCAGTTAAGAGAGAGAATCGAGTCAATTTTATTAAAGTTATATGTTTTAAAAACAGGTAAGATTACTGATCTATTACATAATTGTATCCACAATGGCAGGTTTTTCTTTTGTTTCTGAGCTTCACAATAAATGGATCATAAACATATATTATCAAATTACTTTTTTGATTGATTTTATCTTCCAGTTCATTGTAACTGGAAGTTGTAACTTAATATCAAGATTTGAATATACAGTAAACATTCAAATGAGGCATATCAATAAAACAATTGTGTTGCTGTAGAAATTAATAATGGCCTATGTCTTGACTTCTTTTTATTCCTATTGGTACCCTTGTACCAGTAAGGACATGCTTGCCCATGTCCTTACTGACTCTCACCTCAACCACCACAATAGCTTCCCCACTGACTTCACCACCTCTTCCGTTCAAAATCTGTCATTACCAACTGCCAGGGTGATCTGGGAGCACAGATAAAACCCAGCAGGTAGTACCCCTGTGCAAAAGTAATCCTTCTCCTCGTGCTTATAAAATCAAGTCCATACTCCTTAGGTTGGTATATTAAGAAAACCAGGTCGGGACTAGGATTCAAACCAACTCACCTTGATAGACTCTTCTCTGTTATAGATTGTAAAATCAGTCAAATGAGAATCCCTGAATTACTTAAGTATTTGTGGCACTTTACTGATGGCATTCTTTTTATTTTAGCTTGGTATTTTCTTTCCATCCACTCTGTCACAACTCAAATCCCAGCTCAGTGCCACAGTGCTTGAAAAATATTTTTTCAATGACTAACTGGTTCCTTTATTAAGCTTCTCTTACTCCTTTAGTAAAATGTAACCTCCTTCTTGTCAGTATTTGCAAGTTGCTTGAATATCATGATAGCCAAGTCGTTCTATCTTATAACACAGTTAATTATACACATATAACCCCTCTTCTAGGCTTTGAGCTCCCTGGAGCTGACCTCTGTCTTGATGGCTTTAGGCTTCATGGTGGTATTAAAAGATGATATGTACACACAGCTCCTGGGGTGCAGGCGGCGCTTTTAGAGCTACCTTTCATAAGATAAGATTTTAAGTTCAGGAAACTGTAGTTTGTTTCCCCATGGTGATTGTTGGATCATTCAATGCATATTACCTGAACCTATCGGAGAAGGTTTTATAAGTTGCAGGGCTAACTTATCTGTTATGGGGATATCCTTATGTCCTATGTATAGGGCATCACCTTCAAGATGTGGAGGAAATTGGAAAACAAAATTTAACCTGAAGGATGCTCTATGAAATAGGAGCAAAGAGTTTGCAGTGGTTTTGGGAGATATTTCACTCGGTCTAGGGAAAAACTTGAAGAAGTGATTTATCATCATATCAAATATCTGGCATTTGAACAGTTTTTTTGCTGGAAGCAAAGTCTATATCTTTTGGAAATACAGAACATGCAACTCTTCCCTTTTGCCTGTGTCTCTCCCTAGATTTGGAGCTCATCTGTTTTAACAAGACAATAATTATCTCAGACATATTATAGTAAAATTGTTAGCTGCTTGATTCTCCCTTTTAATTTGCCAATTGACTTAAATTGGAGTTGAAAGGCATATTTATATTTGTTATCATGACTGAATCCTGGAGACACTGTGGGCTTTTCACTGGAAATCTGGGGTTATTGTGGGCTTATCTGTAAACATGTTTACATGGAATCTTTAAAGGTTGCTACTTCTGGAGATGACTATGTTCATCTATTTCATATTAGGTCTTTTTTTTTTTTAATTTCTGAGGGTAACCCTTAACTCTTGGGTATACCCTATGGGAGGCTTTTAGGCCACTCTTATCTTTTCACACCCCCGAGGCCCATGGCCCATGAGTTTTGCATTATGCACCATAGATACCTGAGAGTCTGATAAATAAAATGTACTATTTAGTTTATATTATGAAACAATGAAATAATCGTATATATAAATAATAAATATAAAAACAAAATATGCACTGGTATTTAAGTCAATGTAATGTGATTTTTTTTTTAAAAGGCAAAAGACTTCTAGGGTAGACCCAGGAATAGCTTTTAACACATTCCTTTCTGCCAATACATGCTGCTGAGTCCTTGCGTAATTTAGTACAAAACACACGACTGTTGGAAAAGTTTCCTTAATCTTTCCTTACTGAATCAACAGTTTACTCTTATTTGTTTACTCTTATTTGTAACACCCTCATTGTATGTGTACTTGATTCATATTATTTTGAGCTTTCTAAGACTCAAAGGATTTGTGAAGTTGTGGTGGAAGACAGACATCTTCTCTTTGAACTTTGAAAGAACAGGAGTACTGATTGCCTAAACTTGTTAAAAAATAATACATATTTATTTTATTTTTACTTATACTTTGTTTTTACTTATGGTTTGATCAGGAATATCAGCAGTAATTCATACATTGAGAAAACGGTTTAAGTGTTAAATAACACATTCACATTGTAAGGCACAGCCTAATGAAATAAAAAAATTTAAACAAGCAAACAAAACTTACCTTCCCATCTGCTAGAGCATCAAGTAATATTCACATAAAATGAAACAAAAACCTCCTGTCTTGCTTGACACATGTCACAAATATATTCTGATGCATATGTAATGGACAGCATTTCTGAGGCTTAGGTTCAAGATAGAGAGTACTCTTATTCTCCCCTTAATGAGAAACCACAGAATGCAGTTCTGAAGCCCTCAGAATTATCATGACAGGGCGTAGAACAACAGATGGTCCCTCAGGCAAACTAATCCTATGTTATTTAATACCAAAAGCAAAACTGTCAACTGTTTCAGGGAAAACATAGAGCCCGGAACCAAAGAATTGATGAGTAAACATGAAAGAAATTGATTTTGAAATATTTGGTTTGAAATGTATTTTAATTTTTCAGTCTAAACACATATTGTTGCTGATTTGGAATCCTAAACCACTGTTTGGATTTTAAAAATAAGTGCTTTGGAAATTGCTATGAAGAAAACTCTTTCAAGAAGGCTTTCACTGACAACTTTAAAATGACTCCAGATAAAATGAATTATAATAAATTAGTTTGAAGTTATTGTTTGAGTGTTGGTGTGTGTGAGCAGCAGGTTAAAAGAAGCAACTCCTTCAGAAATTTAATAAATACATTTGAAACCTATGGCATTTTCTTAGAATTTTACATATAGTAGGTTCATCTTGGACCCTCTTTAAGAAAGTTTGCTTATTTAGGAGGAGAATCTCATTAGATTCATAATGTTATGGTGAAATTCCACTCTGAAATACCTTTGTTCTTTACAAATAGAAGTTCTGCTTTTTATTAAGATTTCTTTTAAAAAATTATAAGAAGTACTCACAAGATTTAAAATAAAGGTAATTCATGTTCCTTGTAGAAAATACAAGTAGTATAAATATTTGTAATGTAAGAAATAAACTTCTTCCAATACTACTCCCTAGAAATCACCACTATTACCAATTAGGTGAGTAACTATTCTTCCTTTTTTATATTTATATGTGATATATGTGTTTACATACTCATGATTTTTTTACTAAAATATAACATTTTTGGAAATATTATTTTGAAATTTGGCATATCAAAAAATTTAAATTAGTTAAACTAAAAGCTAGATTTCAATCTATGATCAAAAACCAATTAAACTGTTTTATTTTCTAAGGGGTTGTTTAAAAGAGGACAAAGAAAAAGCTATTTTGGTGGTATTTCATATTACAATAAGAAAATCTTTTATAGAGGTGGGTGAAATGAAAGAGAAGAAATATTATAGTAAATATTTTTAAATAAATTTACTCAACTAAAATTAAATGCCTGTTATCTGTGAAGTGCTGTGCTAGTTTTTGTGTCTTCACACACAAAAAGATAGGAGCTGGGTCTTAAGTAACTAATTAGCAAGACAGATGAAAAAAGTAAAAACAATTACAGAATAGTATTAAGTAGGGAGACATGGAAACACAGAAAGCATGCAACCCTCTTGGATAAGTAAGAAAGGGCTCCTAGGGTTTAAGTTCCTTCAGCTTCGGGTATTTTTTTAAAGTGATTAAAGTGGTAATTGGTAAGGACTTTGCATTACAGAAATTAGATGCATTCATAAATGTCTAAAATAATCTCAGGGAAGTGAGAGAGGTGTCTGACCCAGGGACATTTAAAAGTTTGTTATTCCTGGTTGATGACCCACATGACTCTGGAGACCCTGTCTTAGTAATGAAACAAATCAACAGGGTTGTGTAGTTTGTCCTGCAGAATCCAGGAGACCTACTGGCTAAAGGAACAGGAGCACAAAGCTCTGAATTTATTCAGGGTTAAGGTGGAATGAAAGCTAACAATGAGAAGTGATGGATCATGAACTACAGGCTGCTCAGTGAAGGAAATGAGAAAAAGCAGATTGATAGTGTGAAAAAAAGATTAAGGGACTGGACGATTTTAATGATGTGGAATGACACTTATAATGAAAGTAAGGTAGTGAAATAATGGAATGTTTGGGGCAGAAAAAGATAATTAAATATGATTCCAGAGGTGGAACTGTTCTGGGTTGTGACAATATGGGTGTGGATGGCTGAAATGGAATAAGGTCAAAGTTCTATAAATTGGCACGAGTTTTAGTTTCTAATGTGACAACATTCTATAAAGTTAAAAGAGGATTTATTTCTAAAACTTTGTGTCATACATTAAGTCTTTTCAGATTAGATTGGGTACTTCCTTTAAAGGAAAGGAGGATAAATTCACCAGCTGGCAATTCCTTAAACACAGGTGCTATTTATGATTGTAGCTTGTATTATCAGTGCTCAGCCTAAAGGCTGCCAATAGAAGAAACCGAGTAAACATTTATTGACTAAATGAACAAGTTAATAAATTAATAAACAATAAATTACAAAATCAAAGCTGGGACTAAAACCAATTAATGCTCATTCATGACCTTTTAAGAATTCTCCTTCTTAAAAGATTGAATTATACTGTGAAATGTTTCTTTTGGATTTGTTATCACAGTTGGGAATATAGTGAATTCAGAAGTCATTTGGAATTGTAAAGTACTATTTTTCATTTAAGCTGAGATTTTGTAAAATAATGGACTCACTGAAGCTGATAATCATTTTGTGTTAATCTGATATAAAAGTGAAATTACCTGTAATCCTATGTGTATGTGATTGAGTTATATAAAGCAGTCTTCTAGAATACACAGATGTGCCATATAAGTGTCGCATCCCACTCCAAAGCAATAAACACTCTCATAAATGTTTGACATCACTGTCTTGAATCCAAACAGAAGGTTTTAAGAGTGTAGAGTAATTAAAATGGTATTTATAAAAGTTTGCAAATGTTGCACCGAATTGCTTATTTTACTTGAGACAGAATTTACAAATGTAGAATACAAATGAGATAGAAGGAATTTTATGGATGTTTTAGAATGTGCCACAGCTTATATGGCTGTAAAAAATGGGAATGTCTTTAAAATACAATTTAGTGACACATTTATCATTAACTCTTTTTTTCCTTCCTCTCTCCTTCCCTCCTCCTTCATCCCTCCCTCCTTCCCTCCCTCCCTCCCTGTCTTCCTCCCTTCCTTCCTTCCTTGTTTCTCTCTCTCTCTTTCTTCTTATTCTTATCAAGATAAATTATTAAACATGTCAGAACTCTGATTGATAAATCCCATGCTTGGAATACATCATAAATAATTATGTTTTTTCTTTTATTGAAAGATAACACAAATTGACCTTTTCTAGGTATTTCTAAACACCTAGAGCTTTTGCTTTAATACTGTGTCGGTGATCTCTCCTTGGTCAGCAGGTCAGGTTTGGTTTGGTTTGTTTCTTTTTTTTAAGAGGGAAAAATAACTAAGATTTTTTATTAAATTTGGTGAGTAAAAAATGACTCAATATGAATTTTATACACACACACACACACACACACACACACACACACCCTTATGAGTAAATGTTGAACTAAGAGAATTACTGATTACATCTTTTCTTTAAAAAATTAAAAAAACTTTTTTTTTTGTTTTTTCGTTTTTGAGACAGAGTCTCACTCTGTTGCCCAGGCTGGAGTGCAGTGGCACCATCTCGGCTCACTGCAACCTCTGCCTCCTGGGTTCAAGTGATTCTCCTGCCTCAGCCTCCAGAATAGCTGGGATTACAGGTGCCCGCCACCACGCCCTGCTAATTTTTTTGTATTTTCAGTAGAGCCAGGGTTTCACCATGTTGGTCAGGCTGAAAAAGACTTATTTAAGTTAACCTTTTGCACAGGAATCACCAGTAACCAAAATATTCACTTCTTTACATTATTTTAAATCAAAATGGAATCAACACTATTTTCTACTGAGCTTTTTAGCAAAATAGTTAATTTTTTTATATCATTGGATGATTTCCCACTTAACACATATTAGGGTCTTGATAATATGTATAGAACAATTTGTTTGTTGGGACAAATCATATCCAAATACTTTGAAGAATTTATTCCGTATTTTGGGAGATTGAACAGCTCGGCTGGCCCGGTGATTACTTATGAGGGTATGATATGGGGGTACTAGCTGTGTTTGTATTGTAGATCTTAAAATCCTTGTTTTAATGTTTTATACTACACATGCTTCCAAAAAGGTTGAAAGCAAATTATAAAATTTGGAGAAATACAAAATATCACTTAAATATATAGTGACAAGGATTTTTATGACAAGTAAAAAACAATCTATTTCAAATTTTTGAACAGTTTTCACAGATAGACTCCACATATATTATAGCTATTTATTTATGTTTAATGTTTTCTTTCACAACATTAAGCACAAATTGAGGTACTACTTTTAGAGTTAAAGATCCATTAATATTTCTAACCTTAATAATAATATATATTATGCATTTATAACATGTTTCTAGTATTTTATAATAAAATTTAGTGTATTTCCCTACTAGTTTGGCACTATGATTTTTTAATCTTTGATTTTTTAAAACAAGCAAAGCATTTTTTTTTACAAATTCTTATAGCTTATAATTTCAAGTAACTAAAGATTTAAAAAATATGGATTAAATATGAAGTTTTTAAAAAATTAGGCACAGAAATGACAAAACATGTCCAGTTTAATTAACATTTTGACTCTAAAATTAAATAGCCAGATTTTTATTAAGCATTTGAATGTTTTTAGAGTACCTGGGTTCAAATGCTTTTCTTAAGTCTTCTTAACTCTATGGTCTAAATTCTTTGACTTAAATTCTATGAATTAAATTCTCTGAACATCACTTTCTTCCATAAAATGATGGTAATAATAGCTACTTCTAAGTGCTATGAGGATTAAATAAAGTGGAACTTTCACAGTGGTTGATGAATCCTTGCTCTTTCATCAGAGTTAATGCAGCTAGAGATTAAGGAACAAATTGGTAGTTAATGGAGGAACCATAAATTGTTGGTCCCTGCTTTTTGCTTACCATGCCATAGAAACAATAGGATTCTAGATTTGGGCTTCTGAGCACCCGATAAGGGCCTCAATACAGTGCTCCCCATAACTTTCAACTATTTGCATTTCTGTGCTTAAGAGTTTTTCTTTAAAAGGGGAAGGCCACTCTCTGTATAAAGCTAGGGAGAAGTACAGGGGATTGAATACCCTCTGGGAGCAGCCTTTGGCCATTGATGATGGAGTTAGCATACCTCAGCCACCTTGTCCTTTGGGAGGGTGTGTGTCCTAAGCTCTAGTTGTTCTCAGTATTATTTGGCTTGATGATGTAAACCTTACTGGCTGGCTTCCTTTCCTTGTCTCACTTCCCTGCTGTATAGCAGTGATTCCTGCACTTCTTAAATGAATTATTTGCACACAAATCCTTGCCTCTGGGTGTGCTTCTGGGGAATTCCAAACTAAGAGAAAGTTCATATAAATTCAACAGTCACTTCTGTCATTCAGCTAAGATTAATATGAGTTATGCTATTGATACATGCTGTAAGAAAGTTAGGGATAATAGCTTTTATACATGCTGTAAGAAAGTCAGGCATAAAATTCAATTAGGACACAGATGAGGGAAGAATTAATTATTAAGTTTGTCTAGGGCTCAAATCAGCCTGTTGGGAGGTGGGGATATTTGAGCTGGCTTTGGAGGATGAGAAAGAGTTCACATGCATCAGAAGTGGAAAAAGGTATTCAATTCAGTTGAAATTGCATGAGCAAAGAATAGGAAGTGAAAAGGCATAAAATATTCTGAGAATGATGAGTAGCCTAGTGTGGCCAAAGAAAAAGGCAGGATGGTTTCAGGGAGAAATGGCTGCTCATTGGCTGGGGCCACATTGAAAAAGGCTGTCTATGCTGAACTCATGCTAGTTTCATTCTTTGGCAGTGGGCAGGCATGAAAGCTTTTTAAAGATAATAGTGACTTGATTACAAATGTCCTTTTAAAAGAGCAGGGAATGAATTTAGCTAGGACATGACATGTGCCAGAAAACCATTTAAAAGTCTATTGCTATAGTCTAGAAACATAATGAAAGCTTTAGCTAGTATAATGGCAATTTGAATGGAGAACAGTTTACTGATGCTTCGGCTAAAAAATTGAGAAGATTGGAGACAAATAGTGGGGGAAGAGTCTAGGACTCTGAAGTTCTAAGACCCTAGCATTTCTAGGTTAAACAAATATTTGAATTGTAATGCTTTTATTACCATGTTAGGAAATTCAGGAGAAAGTGAATATGTAATTACAAACTGATAATGAATGTAATTTTGGACATAACATTTACACGTAGAGTGAATTTAAGGTGGTAGAGCAGGCAGGAAAATTCAATATCAACAACGGATCGGAATAAAGAAGGCCCCTGTACTGGGACCTGTGCTTATGAGGGCTGCCTTTGGGTTGTCCTCCAGCTGTGTGTCCTCCAAGGGGCAAGAGGTTGTGTCCATCTAGGGCCTACACTCTGGCCCTTGTGTATTTAGGACCCCATAATTCTCTGCTGAGATGACTCCAAGCACATTTTCAGGGTCTGTATAGGCCTTTATCTAAGATCTTTCCTCCCAAGGGTGGACCATGTTAGCCTGTTACACATACCTGTGCCCTAAGAGGAGCCAATAGATAGCCATCTGCTGTAGGAATTAAAGGGCTGAACTTGGACATGCAGGCTGAAGCGCCCATGCAGGACACTTTGGTGTATGTTGGAGTTGATGTTGGGAGGAGAAAGAGGGTAGGCCATAGGATGAAGGTTAGGAACAAGCTCTTCCTGTAGTATCAAGTTCCTCTAGTTCCTGTAGTATCTACAGAACTTTAAGAAATCCAAAAACTCTAAATTCAAACTTGGACTGTCTGATTATTATGAATCATCTATTTCAAATTAGAAAGACAGCATATATTTTATTTAGTAGTTTGTTAGCTTGATTTAATTACATTTAAATATTTAGACAAATGGTAAATGGATTTCTTTGTACTCTTAGTTCATATCCCACAAATATTAGGAAGAGACCTAGTGAAATAAACAGATTTGTGTGATGATGTATAAACCTAGGTGAGATAGCAGTTGAGATGGAAAGGAAGAGAAACTGAAAGATATTTCTTAAAGTACACTTGGAGTTAAAGATGAAATTGAGCTTCAAAAGTATCTTTTGTTCATGGCCAGCAACAAAAAACAATTATAGAGTTTAAAAACAATATATTAAATTTGGTTGACATTTCTGTCTTTACGTCACATATTGGATGTTTTCTATTTCAGTTTTCTTTGAATTAATCAATATGAAACTGTTTTGAGCATTATGGTTAATGTGATAAAGACACTCTATTACTCACTTTGGGCTTATTTCTCTGGATAACATTTAAAAGCCTCTATTATAGAACTGATGAAAAAAATGTTCTATTGAGCTAGATTTATAAATTTTATCTAACAATATAGTTTAAAAATATTACCTTTTTATCATTAGAGCATAATATAGAAAAACTGGAAAATGAGACATTTTCATGTCTGGCTAAGTGAAGATACTACTTTCCTCCTCAGAAAAAGTTATGTATGTCACCTCTGGTGCACATTTAACTTATAGAAGAAAAAGCCCAGCAATGTTATAAAAGTGTCTTTACAAAGAATGAAATTTCTTTCTTCAAAGACTGAAAGTCTTTTATCAGCATTAGGATCTAAATTGCTCAGAATTTTTTGTGTATGTTTTATGGAATTCATTTTCATCATATTGTATATCTAGTTTTTATAGATTTACACATTTATACATGTGAATTAATTTTCTTGGATTTGACTTCATAAAAAGTAACACTGGAACCTCAGAATAATCTCTCATTCTGAGTAAATTAAAGCAGGCTGCTCTGCTGACTTTGTGTCCAGCTGGCTAACGGCTTAAACAGGAAAGGGACTCAAGGAGATTCAGTGGTAGGTATAAGATAAACATGCTCTTGTTTATGTTTTGCTGATACTCTGGTTGTTTAGAAGTTGGGAAATTTTTTTCCTTGCTTTGGGCTGTTCTTTTAAAAAACCAAACAATCACCCAGTATGCCTTGTGGCTTTGATCTTTGTTTTCATATTTTGTTATACAAGGCTCAAAGTCTTATAGCTTGTGTTTCATACTTTGTCAGATCATCCTTTCTCTGCACATATTACTTACAGATGGCTGAAAGTAAAAAAAAAAAGGAAAGGTAGAGTGTCTTAAAAATTGACATCTCCCACAAATCCCAGGAGACTGTTGTATAAATATTGGCATACTTTTGCAGGTGCTAAAAGAGAATTCTGTGGCCTTTCACCTGGCATAATTAACTTCCTTGGCTTTCCCACTGTTTATCGTGTCTTTTCCTAACCTTTGTTTCTCACAAGAGTGCACTTGGGACCAAATTGAGTAAGATGTACAGACACCTGCATGCTACAAGGCAAACACCAAACTTCATTCAAGCCCCAGGACAAAGATCCTACAAGACTTCACTGAAGATTCCCCAAACGCCCTTCATGCTGGGGTGATAAATCATATGAGGATATGTAATCAGTCTCCTGAGGAATACTGCAGTGATTTGCTAATTTTGACACTCACAGAAACATTAGTACCTCGGGTGACTTAAAAGCGCAAGAATATATCTTTAAATTTGGTTATGAAACATGAGGTATATATGTTTCTTTTTAAATTTTAATTTAATTTTATTTCATTTTTAGAAACAGCATGTTGCTGTGTTGCTCTGGCTGGAGTGCAGTGGTATGATCATAGCTCAGTGCAGACTTAAACTCCTGGGCTCAAGTGATCCTCCTGCCTCAGCCTCCTAAAGCATTGAGATTATAGGTGTGAGCCACTGCACCCAGCCTTTGTATGTGTTCCTGTGTGTCTTCCTGGCTCATATTTTAGTAGTCTATGGGAGGTAGTAGCTCCTCAATGGAAAGTGGGCTGAACTGAATTATTAATATTACAAATTTTTTGAAGTTTTATATTGGGAAGACAAGTAATATTTACATTTAAAGTATGCAGATCCAACAATACTGGTTATTTCTTGAGCACATGCATGCTCAGTACAACAGCACAATATATCTAGATTTGACCTATTTAATTTTCAGTTTAATTTTGATTCAATATCTTCTCACTGTAAAATATTATAAATTGTCTTCCAGTGTATATTCTTGGGGCCAATGACAAGAATAAAATTTGTGAACCCACACTTTGAATTAAAGGTGTATTCAAAAATACTTTTCTATTCTGAATGAGATCATGTAAATGTATGGATTTCTGACTAACAATTTCCTTCTATATCCTCTATTAAGATAAGTTAATGGGAAGTCTGCTGGCAAAGGAGTCTGGGAATGTTGATTGCAATGTCATACCCAAAGTATCTTAGAGTAGAGTAAGAGAGGGCAAGACTCTTTTATCTTCTCTTCAAAAAGGGGAGCTACAGATTCCTAATGGTCACATTTTCCATTTCTGGATAACAGTTATGCAGTCTATCTCAAAAGAGAAGGAATCATGAATAGAAGAAGATATGTCTTTGCTCTAAATATCTCGGTGTCTGTACTACAGTTCTTTTGTTCAAGCTTGCCAGAATCTCTATACAGCATCTTTATTTACCACAAGTACCATTAAATCTGTGGGTTCATATGGCCCAAGTGGCAGAGCAGCTTACAGAGGCAGCCCAGCCCTACTGCAGAGCCTTCCTTTTCCCTAAGCCCCACTGAAATAGAGCCATCTTATGTTTACTTAATATATGGATTGGAGTAGCACATTCCAATATATTATGTGTTATTTCTAATATCAAATGAAAACTTTAGATCCCAATGACTCTTTTGTAGCAACAATTAGTGCAAGGTTCAACAATTGGTCAGTTACTTTTGAAATATTTTTCGCACATGCCCTAGACCACTGGGCCCTCAGAAACTTCATAGTAACAAGATTGAATTTTCATGGGTTTCTTTGCTATCTTACGGCAGTCACGTGTCTTACAACAATACGAGTCACTTTTTGTTTGTCTGGTTCAACCAGCATGATGTCATCAATGAAATGGACCAGATATTCTGTGGGATGCCAAGATGATTATGATCTCTGCAGACTAAGTTGGGTTAGAGAGCAGAAGAGTTGACATAACTCACTGAGGTGACAGTGCAGGTGTAGTTTTGTCAATTCTGGGTGAGAATGAACTCTGTCTAATTATGCTTTCAAATTAGTATAGAGAAAAAAGCATTCGTCCAATCAATAGCTCTGTATAAGGTGCCAGGTGTTGCCTTGGTTTGCTCCAATAAGATACTCCAGGAGGAGAAACAGCAGCAATTGTAGTCATTAACTGGTTAAGTTTTACTCTCCAAGGTCATCTACCATCTGCATAGGCCAAATAGGTAAGTTAAGTGAGGATGTAGTAAAACCCACTCAATTGCATTTTCAAGGCTTTGGTTGTGGCATTCATGTGTTTAGCTTCCTTGGAGATAGAGCATTGTGTTTGGTTTTCTACCCAAATGGGGAGAGGATGTTCCAGGAGCTTCCACTAGGCTCTTTCTACCATACCATATCTCATTTTAGTATCTGCGAATGTAGTGATTTAAGCCCATTGATGAGCATATTTATTTCAATTATATATCCAGAAACTGAGGAAATAACTAATGAATCTATCTGAGGAGACATATAAGCAAAGCTCCATCTATTACAATTATCATAAGTTCCTGCGTTGGTGAATACAATGGCATTTGGGGTGTTTCAGGTTATCCCTCAGAAACAGAATAGAGCTCCAACTCAAAATTTGTTGTTTTATATTGAGACTGATGGCACCACACACACATCAAGAGGGTGTGGAAAGGTTTATTACTCACATAATGAAGCTTTCTGGGGAAAACAATGTAGCCCTCGCAACCTGGGCTGAAAATGGCTTGAGAGAACAAGAAAAAGAGACTGGCTCCCTCCCCCAACACGGTTAGCATTTATTTGTGGGGAGAAAACTTAAAATCTACTCTCCTAGCAATTTTCTAGTATATAACATATCTTTATTAACCATAGCCACCATGTTGTACAATGGATCTCTTGAACTTGTTCCTCCTATCTAACTGAAATTTACATCTTTTGACCAACATCTCCCTATCCCCCAACACCAGCAGCCCCTGGCAACTGCCATTCTACTCTCTGCTTCTATGAGTTAAACATTTTTAGGTTCCACATGTAAGTGAGATTGTGTAGTATTTTTCTTTCTGTACTTGGCTTATTTCACTTAGCATAATGTCCTCCATGTTGTCACAAATGGCAGAATTTCCTTATTAAAGCTGAATAGTATTCCATTGTGTGTGATATATATATATATTTCACATTTCTTTTTTTTGTTTTAATTTATTTTTTTTATTATGCTTTAAGTTCTAGGGTACATGTGCACAATGTGCAGGTTTGTTACATAGGTATATATGTGCCATGTTGGTTTGCTGCACCCATCAACTCATCATTTACATTAGGTATTTCTCCTAATGCTATCCCTCCCCCAGCCCCCCACCCCCCGACAGGCCCTGGTGTGTGATGTTCCTGCCCTGTGTCCATGTGTTCTCGTTATTCACCTCCCACCTATGAGTGAGAGCATGCAGTGTTTGGTTTTATGTCCTTGTGATAGTTTGCTTAGAATGATGGTTTCCAGCTTCATCCATGTCCCTGCAGAGGACGTGGACATTTGGGTTGGTTGATTGATGGACATTTGGGTTGGTTCCAAATCTTTGCTATTGTGAATAGTGCCGCAATAAACATATGTGTGCATGTGTCTTTATAGTAGCATGATTTATAATCCTTTGGGTATATACCCAGTAATGGGATTGCTGGGTCAAATGGTATTTTTAGATCTAGATCCTTGAGGAGTCGCCACACTGTCTTCCACAATGGCTGATATATCTCACATTTTCTTTACCCATTCTCTTGATGGACACTTAGATTGCTTCCATATCTTGGCTATTATTAATATTGCTGCTATGAACATGGGAGTGCAGATCTATCTTCAACATACTAATTTCATTTCCTACAGCTATATTCCTAGCAGTGGGATTGCTGAATCATAGGGTAGTTCTATTTTTATTTTTTTGAGGAGCCTCCATACTCTTTTCCATAATGGCTGTACTAGCTTGGAGTTTTTGTGGTGGTCAGAGGGTGGGGTCAGAGTGAGGGCTCCTGCTTGTAGTTTGAACTTTCTGCTGGTACCAAAGAAGGGAATGAACGCCTAGTATCAGTTTGCATGGATGCAAGGAAGAAGAGGAAAATAGAGAGATGAGGCTTAAGAGCTGTCAGCAAACATTAACAAGTGAAGTCAGATTATTACACTGGGTCTTTGGGAATTAGAATCAATCAACTTTGAAAGGTCTGAGTATTACTTATCCCCTAGTGCACACTTCTTTTGGAAGAAGGTTTGAAAAAAATTCAGCACATTTTTTTTGACTATGTTGCAAGGTCCATTCTCAAGAGGACCATGTCTTCTCTTTGGCCAAGGAACTCTGGATCTGGCTTAGGTCTGAGAACTGGATAAGTCAGTTTTCTCACCTTTATTTAGCTTTCTACCCATCCATTCTTAAGCTATTTTGTGTTATGTACACTGAAATATTATATAAATAATATTTTAGCAGGGAACCTATTTTATTTCTAAGGACATCATGGCCAGTTAGCCATAGCAAAGATCTTTGCAGACTAGGTCACTCTAATTACTACTTTTTCCTGCTGTTCATTGTAGGGATTTTACTCACTTTTTCTCTGGTGGGTCAGTGCTGCTAAGTAGCCCTTTCACCCTGGGGTCTCATCATCACAGCTTTTGTCAGGAGCCAGTCTCAACAGTGATGTCTCCCACTATCATCCCCAGCCCGCGGAGGGCAACCTCCACCACAGAACTTTTTAAGGATGCTGCTGCTCACTTTTCTGATGTATTTCTTGACATCACAGTGAAGGAAAGCCTTCTAAGGTTTAAGGAACGGGGATGGATGTGTAGTCTGAATGTGATAAATCCATTTCTTAAGTTTTTGGATTCTTCCAATGATGCTAGAGAGTTCTAGCTTCTTGACTTAATTAACCGTAGGTCATGATAATTTTTTAGTTAACTAACCAAAAAAATGATTATAGCCACTTCTCAGCTGCTTGAACTAAAAAATGAAGTTCAGAATTTCCAGAAAGTGTACTCATATCAATAAATTCAATGTAATCCGTTAAAAATCAACATCTTAAATTACAATTTAAAAACAGTACAATCCATACACTTTAAGTATATGGATCAAGGACTTTTGAAATTTATACAATAATTTTTCTTGGGTTCACTTATAGTTAATCTCCCTAACTCCCTACCTCCAGGCAACTACTGATCTAACTTTCATCATGATAGGTTAGTTTTGCCTGTTCTAGAATTTCATTTAAATGAAATCATATAGTATGATTATTATTATTTGCTAAGTAAAAGGTTTCTTTTACTTAGCATAATGTTGTCTTTTTCAATAGTTCGTTCCTTTTTATTAATGAGTAGTGTTCCATTGCACGGATACACCAAAGCTTGTATATCCATTCACTAGTTGATAGACATTTGGGTTTTTCCCAGCTTTTGTATATTCTGAATAATGCTGCTGTGAACATTCATTTTCAGTTTTCATGGACATATGTTTTCATTTCTCTGGACCAAATACTAGAATAGAATTGCTGGGTTATATGGTCAGTGCATATCTGAATGTTTAAGAAACTCAAACTTAATCTAATATTATCTTCTATTCTCCTTGGTCTAAGACATTTAGAATTCATTTTCAAATATATTCCTCTGGTTTCTGCAAATATATATTAGCAAAATCTTGCAATTTTGGGGAAATATATGTGATCTCCTGGGTCACACCTTCCCTGAAGTTTGCTGGGATCTGTCTGTAACTATAGGTGTAGAAGTACTAAGAAGTGTTGGGGTGAAGAATTGATAACTTCCTAAGGTGAGTTGAATGAATATTACCTTAGACCAAGGAGAACAGCAAAAATGGAGTGAAAACTAAGGGCAGAAAGCATAGACTACAGAATGCTACTATAGATGGGTACACCCCACCACCTCTACTCTCAAAGATGACCTGGTCTCCTACTTCTATGAGGAATGATCTCATATAAAAAAATCTCCTCCTCGGTTTTCATCTTAATTTCTTTGTGGAATCTAAGCACCCTTGATGCCTTTTCTCCTAAACTTTTCTCCATTTTTGCCTTTCATGGATTAATCATGCCCCTTTGACTAGCTTTTCTTGTCATTTTACCCTTAGATACTGAATTTATCCCAGAGTTTCACACTGGAACTTCTTTACTTTGTATGCATCTACACCCAGACTTAATAAGCATTTAAACATGAAATGGTTTGTAAAAATATAATTCTTCCTGTTTCAGCTTTTTACTGAGGCTCCAGATTTCAAGAGCAAAATAAAAGCTGCCAAATAGAAGTGCTAGACAACCTATTCTGGGTATGCTAAAAAATTATGAAGTTTTTTTTTTTTTCTCTCCCGCTTTTAGTGATTACCTTTTCCCAGCCTTCAAGAGAATGGAGTTTGAGGTGTTGGAGCAGAATTTCCTTGGAGACAGTAGAGGGAGTGCTCCCAAATTTCCCACCCCATTGCGGTGCTAGAGGTTCAAACTTTCTCCTTTTTTTTTGCCTCAGACCAAATGGGGTGGTTTGCTGTGTGACCAATATAATGGAATGTTAAGAATACAGAGTTTTCTTAAAATGATGTAGTATTCAAAGTAGAAAGGTATTATAAATGCAGAAGGTTGCTATGTCTGGTAGTGAGTGAAATGTTTTTGTTGTGTCATAGATGCCCTTTTTGTTTATAGGTCACTACAAAAGCTAAAATAGCTTGCCCTTTTTTTTAAAAAAATGTAAGAGCACAACCTTTTCCTTGGTGGTGTGTGAAATGATTGGTAAAGTTCATTAGATTGGCATACAAGTTGATGCACACACTGTGCCATTTTCCGTAAGTCATTTACAAATGTTTTGTTCCGTGGTTTTTATTTAGTATACAGAATAATATGAAAGTGAAATGAGTGGTTTTTCTGTTTTCCTCTTTACTGCTTCTTTTGGAGAAGATCTGTAGCTTCATTTCACCACTGTAAGTGGGGCTATTAACATTTACTACATTTAAATACTTTCTAAAACAATTAAGGTTTTTAAAAAACATATAGCTGTATAGACACAGAGCATTAGACATCTATGGCAAGCCTTGAATTCTCATTCTCTCTTTGAATCTACGAAAATCTTTTCAGCTGCCAAATATAAAGAGGGACACTTAGGTTTTTTTTCATTTTTGTGATAAATCTTGGAATTGATTTTAATTTTTTGTAGCACACAATATTTTAGATTGATGTGGAATCACATTCACTTAAAATCATACAGTGATTTGTGGAAGGTAACATTTGTTGTTTAAGGATTACATTCCATGATCAGAGAAACTTTGGAGTGAAAGATTTGTCCTGAACATTATTCAGTTAAAAAAATTGATTGTCAACATTTCATAAACTATTCTAAGTTTTCCTCTTTTCTTAAAGATGACCCAACAACGTTGAGTCAGCTTTACTATATGTTGAGTTGGTAGAAACTGCCCCTTTTAGTCAAAGCTTGTTTTCTCTGAGTTCCCATAGTCTTCACATGGATTCAGCCCTCTGCCTTTTTACTGTCAGCCTAGAACCCGTAGGCATTTGAGATTTTGGCTCCTGGAGTGCCTAGTTCTGAACAAGACATAGTACTAGTAGACATTTTCAAGTTCTGTTTTTTAGAGCCATTATTTTCCCTTATATTTGTTTGCTCCTACTGAAAAATTCTTTCAAACTTTAATTGAAAATTTAGTGTAATTTTTCTTATATTGTCATTTGCTTGTGGTTTTAAAATGTTCAGTTCTGAAAAATAATATATGAAATTCAAGTGATTAATTTTACTGTTTAAGTACTTTGAGTATAAAGAATGAGAAAGACATTTCTAATGTATTTTTTAATTAGTACAAAATGAATGCAAATAAAAATGGCAAGAATTGTAGAGTGTACATATTCATGATACATACTATTTGCAATGATGCCTGTACCAGGGTTGCTACTTAGAATTCTAGACATTTGAGAGATAAATAATTGGAAAGAACCTGATTCTTATCCAAAATATTTGTATATATAATTTAAACATTATGAATGTATATTGAATTTGTAATGTTATAACTGGATTGAAATATATGTATAGTCTTTATTTCAAGTATTTAAATCTAAAATCAATAGATTGATTTTTGTAGTCTTCCTGAAAATGTGGATGGCCTCTATTTGTACTCAGGCCTAAGTAAATTTGCCCCTGATTTAAAAAAATCATTTTGTTCTTTTAATATTTATGATCTTTAAACGATTCTGTTCCTTTCTGAAAGCAAAGGTAATTTGTTTAAGCATGTATCTATGCCAGATTTTAAACAACTATGCTATATCATAAAATTATTTTTAAGCATGTGTAATTTCTTTCAGAGGAAATTATATCTCTGTAAATCATACAAATTACTTCATTGAATATTGTTGTCAAACATAGAGCATTAAATCATGTTTGATTTCTTTCTCTCAGAGTTTAATACAAGGACATGTTTTTTAGTCAGGGTGAATGGAGAAGAGAGGGTAAAATAACATGAAGGCCCTGCAAACCCTTACTTGCAAACCCAAAGGGGAAAACCCATTGAATCGACTATTATTTGGTCAGATCTTCTCTTATGGAGAATTCCTACTCCTCTCTTACTCCCTTCTAGAATAAAGGCAACATGACAGGAAAGTGTAGCCAATATATAACGAAGTGCTCAAATACCCAATGCTGCTCTTTTGTAAAGATTGCAAAGTGAGCAACTAACTGTATGATGTGCTAAATGTTGCCAGATGAAAAACTAGGGAAATGTAATTTTTGTTTTCGGCATTCTCTTTTTCTTTGTCTTTCTTTATTCTAGTCCCAGTTCTGTCTGACTCTTAGGTATTTTTCTCCTTGCTTTTACAGGCATACATCTTGGGCTCTGGATCAGCTTCACACTGACTATTCACTGACTGTGAAATGACTTTTGGTGCCATGATTGACTATCATAGAAAGTCACTGGGAGGTGTAGATTCAAAGAAACCTCAGTGAATTCCTTGACTACTTACACCAGAATGTCAGTGTTGTAAGGAAAATCATAGTAACCCAGTACAAACACTAGAAACATTGAAAGTATTTGATCCCTCATGCCACAATTCTTCATTTGCACTCCAAGCATTTATTACCCCACTGGTTTGATTTTATTTAAATTAATAGATGTGCTTCCCTATTTTGGGATATTTTGTCCCAAGTTTTCTTGGGACAGGAACTATGTCTTCAGAGGCAACATAGTGTAGCAATTAGGAGCTAGTAATTAATTAGCATATTCTAGAGACAGACTTCTTAGATCTGAATCCTTGTCTACCATTAACTAGCTGAGTGATTTTGAGCAAGTGACTTCACCACTCTGTGTTTCAATCTCAAAGAGTGGTTGTGAAAACTAGATAGATAAATATGTGCGAGATGTTCATATGGGCTCCTAGCTAATAGTAAACGTGTGTGCCTCTTTGCAATTCTATCATTGATCTTTGTGGCCTCTGCACCTAGTGTGGTACCTAACATTGAGTAGGTTACAAAAAACGTTATTGAAATAAATTGAGGAAATGAATGCAGATCTGTGTAAAAAGCAAGAATTTTACCATTAAGAGACTCTAAAAGTTAGACCATTTAATTTTCCTCCTTTCCTTTCCTGGCTCTCCTTCTTGCTCTTGCTTTATAGAGAGACAGTTTTGCAAATCCCAGGTTCTGGTGCTTCATAAACTTTCATTGTATAGCCTCTCCCCAGAAAATGTTATCTTTCTGTAATATGAACTCTCATCCTCTAAACATGTAACGCTGAAGTTGGAGCCAATTGTATTGGGTTGAATTATCTGTCCTTCACATCAGTTTCAAAAGCTAAAATAAAGGTGGGGGAAGAGTAGTAGCTGATTTCTAACTCTAAAAATTCTGTGATTATAAAATATCTTTTCATATCCAGACCCATATTCCCAACAGACAGTTAAGACTTTTATACTTTATATTTCAACTGAATTTATCATTTTCCCACTCAAATGACCATCTTTGGTGTTTCCTTCTGTTGTTCTCTTATCATCCTCACTTGGAAACTTGTAATGGCCTACGAACTGATTTACTTGCCACATGTTTCTCTCTTCTGCAGTTTGTCTTCCATATCAGACATTGCCAGAGATGCACTGCCAGAGTTAGTGTAAAACACATATCTGATTATGTTGAGTTTCTTTCTTTCTTTTTTTCTTTTCTTTTCCTTTTTTTTTTGAGATAGAGGGTTACTTTATTGCCCAGGCTGGACTGTGGTGGTGTGATTATAGCTCACTGCAGCCTCAACCTCCTGGGCTCAAGAGATCTTCCCATCTCAGTCTCCAGAGTAGCTAAGACCACAGGCGCATGCCACCATGCCAGGCTAATTTCATTTATTATTTTGTAGAGACAGAGTCTTGCTATGTTGCCTAGGCTGGTCTTGAACTCCTGGACCTAAGGGATCTCCCTGACGTCAGTCTCATAAAGTGCTGGGATTACAGGTGTGAGAGCCATCAGTGTGTTGAGTTTTTAAAATCACTTGCCATTGCTGAGAAATACAAACTTTTCAACTTGAAATCTCAACCCCCTTCATCTCATTCTGTCCTAATATATTGTACTATTATTCATTCATTTACTTATTAAATCAGAAAATATATACTAAGTACCTAGAAGAATGTATCATGAATTATGGTAGGCATATAAATGAATGAGAGACATAATTTATTAGACATAAGTTCTAATCCTTGAAGAACATGCAATCCAGTGACACAGCCTATAATCCAATAGGTAGAATATGGTGATGGGTGCTGTGCAAGAAGAAGGAGGGAAGAAGGAAGCTGAGTGTGCAGCAAAGACACCTGCGGGGACACACAGAACTAGGCATTTGCTGAAGGACACCTGGATTGCACAACCAGCGGCTAACTTGCATGAAAAAAACATTCTAGGTAAGTTCCATAAAGGATCCCGAAAGGGGTGCCAAGAAATGTTAAGTACCTAGACAGGGGCATAGATCTGCTCGGGGACTGAGTTTTGCCTTCCCAGGTATAAAAAGAGTGGACATCTAGGTAGACTAAAATCAGAGCTTTGAAGGGCAGATGGAATATACTGGGTATGAGGTTCTTTGAAGGCAGACATTGAAGTGGTATCATGATGTCTGGGCTGGCATGGAAGGAAGTGAAACCGTAGAAACTGGCATGATGAGCTGGAGAGAAGGATGTGGTCAAGGGATCTGGAATGTCTTTATCTTACTCTGTACTTGTCCCTGGGTCTCTCCATTTCTCATGCTGTAGCCAGATATTTCCCAAATATAATGTCTGCCTTCTCCACAGTTTTGGTCAAAATGCTTCCTTTTCCTGGAATATTCTCTCCTCCTGGAATCTCTGTTAAAGCCAAGTCATATCCCTGCTAAAAAATGTCTACCTCTTCTAAGAAACTTCTTGCTTTAGAGTTATGTACTTTATACCTTTCCTCATGAGATATATGTCTTATATTTTATTTTTATTCAACTCTGTCTTTGGTAGGTTTATTTATTCAAGTAGTTGCTTCCCCCTTTAGATCATAGGTTCCTGGTGGGTAGAAACTTGGCTTATTTGTCTTTATTGGTGCCATAGTTTTTAGCAGTGCTTAGTACAAGTGATATTCAATGAGTAGCTACTGTATGCCAGACCCTATACCACACAATGTGTAAAGAAAATAATTAATTAATAATTAATATGGGGTTGTCTTTTTATGTTTTTAAGCTTCCCAAATCATTTTTTCCCTGACAGAGCAGACTGCGGATATCTCTTAAGTAATCTTGCCACTGCACTGATGACATTCCACCACTGCCTTACCTCTAATGAAAAAAGCCTCATATATAGATAAATAGTCCCAGTACGAGTAATATCTATTCAGTTCCTTCTCACAGATTAACGATTGATTTAAATTCAACCATAGATTGAATTTGGACTTTCTTTCGCCTAGAAAATAGTTACCTTGCCCAGCAAGTGCTTTAGCTGTTATTTATGCTAAAGCAGAAGAAATGACAATGTATATTGTGTGAAAATTATTTATGAGCTATGAATACAAATTAACTTTATCTTTAGACATAAAGAAAAACTCTCTGGAGTAAAAATGATGAAATAGAATTTTTATACTGTTATAATTTATAAGACTGTTGATTTGATGACTAAAAAGATAAGATATAAAATAATTTTCTTTAAAATAATTTTAATTTTCATACTGAGCCTAACACTCCAAACTATAAATTATCATATTAATTGCAGAATCTCCTACTTTCATTTGCACATTATTTACATGCAAACCAGTTAACTATGGGATAACAAGAGCGTACCTTGAATGAAGTTCAATTTTAAGGAAGGTATTTTGCAGAAGAGAATTTTTTTCTTTTATTTGCACACACTTTTGTAAGAAGTGAAGATATTGAAACATTTTAATCTATTTTTCAATAAATGAGAGTTCTCCATTACCATTTTATCTCAGGATAAAGTAATTTCAAATTATGGTAAATTAGTTTTATGGTTAATATTAAGTTTTATGGACTAGTGGTTTATAAGGAGATTTAAAATTTTCACTATTGCTATTCTAATACTTTAGTTATTCAGCATGTGGGGTGTTTTATTAACTGATCTTTTTGGTTTCTTGACTTTTTAAATTCAGCAGTGAAATGCCCCAAATATTAGAACTTTTTTTGACCTTTGTCTCAACTAGTTATTTTCAGAAAGAGATGTTATCAATTGTAAATCTACAATTAGCACTAACCAACCAACAGTGGGGTCAGTCTACTCTGAGTAAGACTTCATAGACAGACGAGTTGAAAGCTATCATTGATGTTAGCCAAACAGAAAAAAAAATCAGTAATTTCATTCCTCAAATACATAAACCTTAAAATATTAGTATCTTATGAAAAATAGTGTTTAAAAATTGAAAAGCTAAAATATACTTATTTAAAAAAAATTCCTAATACAATTTGCTGCTCTTGTCACAAAAAAGTATAAAACTGTATGAGGTGATAGGTACATTAATGTGCTTCATATTTTACTATCTGTTTTACTATCTACATGTCTCCTATAAAACCATGTTGTAAACCTCAAATATACACAATAAAATTTACCTAACATTTTAAAATCAAACATAATTCTTAAAATCAACAAAACAGAAATTCATATTGGAGAGGTCTCTATGTTGCTTAATACATGCTGAAAAAAAAGCTGACAGGTCACTAATTAAATAAAACATGGTTATCTTAATCAGAACAATGCTATAAAATAATTTTAGTAGACTTGTCTTTCAGAAAGTTACTACCTTTGCCTTATCCTGTTATGACTCTTTAACACAAGCAACCTCTGTCAAAAGTGGCTCATAAAAGCCTTCAGAAAAGCAACTTTAGAGGGTAGAACTATTCTCTCAGTATCTAGATTGAACTTCTTGGTTGAACAGCAATGATTGCCTTGGGACAGCATTTCGTTAGCGTGTCCTGAAACTTGTAACCTAATACAAAAGTCAAACATGGCACTACTGGGTCATGTACCCATTGTTAGTTGAGGTTGATATTGGTGAAGGATGTTCCTATATATCAAAGAAAAGTTTCTTTAATGATATGATTTTCCAGATTGTCAGACTGTCATAGTAAGAATCTAATGAATTTAGAAATTTGGATCTTTTGAACTCCAAGATCCCATCCATTATATCTATTCTATTATTTGTTTCTGATCAATTGCTTCAACTCTGTAAGATTAGAGAGTTCTCTTCCCCTCCCTGTTCCCTTATAAATAAATAAATTTTGAAAGGGACATAATTCATTTCTACCTAATCTTGCTAAAAATGAAATATGAGGATTTTATATATGTATGAAGTTTTATCTATTTTACATGTGGGATTGGTTTTTGTTTTTTAAAGAAATATTTTGAAAGGACACTGAGGTACATAAATGAAACACACAAGCTTCAGGAATGGAAGGTCAAGGCAGTTCCTGGATGTTTAGCAAAGGAAGTATATGACTTTCCTTTAGCCCTTCCATTTACACAACTGTGCCTCTCAGCTGTGCTCCTCAGTTTCTGTGTCCTGCAGTTCAGGTTCTCTAGGGAAAATATGATTGCCTTGCTTGGATCAGTAATCTACCTACTACTGTCCAATTAGCTCTGATAGAGAGAACAGGCTAGAAAAATGGCTGAAGGAAGAGGAGGGGCTGTTCTCAAAGAAGGATATGAGCTGGAGGCAATAAAAGGTGCGTACTGTCAGTCACTTGAGCAATTTTAACACTTTTTTCCTTATTCCTCATGTTTGGTTGATGTATGAGCTTGAAATAGAACTTTTAACTACGTTACTAGTAGTCATTAGCTATCACTACTATTTATTTCAAAAAATACTATTTACATTTATTGTGTAGAGGGAAAATATACAAATTATTTAAAAGAATGCATATATCAATACTTATATTGGCTCTTAGAAAATATAAACCCTTTAGTTTTTATTTTTTACAAAGGCAATTAAAATAACATTCTTAAATCTCAGATTAAATGTATTATATTATTAGTACTGATTTTATTTTTATTTCACATATAGCTATTTTTTGGCATCTAAGATAAGAGATTTGAGGCTGAATTGATGTTAACTTGTAAGCCTGAAGATGTAACCTGGTATTTAAGTTATAATTTACCTACTTCTGAAACTTATCTTTTACTCTTCTGCATCAAACTGAATTAAACACTGCCTTACTTGAGTTCTAGCATTATAGAATGAGGCAGTGTCTAATTCAGTTCGAGGCAGAGGAGTAAAAGTGAGTGTAGAACTCAAGTAAGGCCTCGGCCAAGGCGCTTACCATCTGTGGGTCTCAGCCTTTTCATCAGAATCATAAGAGTTAATATCTGCCCTTCCTCGCTCACAAGACTATTATGACAATAATAAGAGATCCTGTATGAGAAGGCAGTTTGTGAACCATGAAATGCTACGTGATTTGTAGCATTATAAATTATTGTAGCATTGTAAATTATAAACTGTTTGGGAGTAAGCACTATATTTTGTGCTTCCTTGTAATCCAATACTTATTATAGCCTGATCTATGGCAGGTGTTTAATCATTTTTGGTATTGATGATGAAGAATGAAAATAAAAATATGGAGGTTCTCCTAAGATTTTCTCCTGCTGATAGTCATTTATTCATTCAATCACTTATTCATTCTATGGTGCCTCCAAGGCACCAGACCTTATGCTAAGCATTGCAGATATACTAACATTTAAGCCTCATTTAGTGCTCTCGAGGAGTTTACAGTCAAGGAAGGGAGATAGACTTATGAGCAGGAAACTATAAAGCAGTATGGGAGAATAAGGATGGAGATAGTTATGGTGCTTTAAAAAGGGATACCTGACCCAGCTTTGGTTATGCTGTTCATGTGAATTGTAAATTTCTCCAAGATAATAAAATAGTTTGCAATTAAAACTTTGAATGGAAATTAACTCTCTGATTAAGGCCAACATTAAATATGTAATTTTTGGCTTCTTGAATATTTTAAGAACATGAATTTGGTACATAGCAGATTTATGACTTGACAAAAAGAATTTGTTATGGCATTTTAAATTTGAATTTATAACATTTATTCCCAGTTGGCATTACATATTTATTTGCAGGTGGTTTTGCTTAATGTTGGTCTCTCCAACTGTGCTACAAGCTCCATGAGGTGAAGGACCAAGTTAATTGTGTCTTCCATGGTATGTCCCAGTCCTGCCACTTTAGACATTTTAAATATTTGCTGAATATTGTTTGAATAAATAATTTGTGGAGAATTGGAAGAGATTTGTGGGATAAATATTTTTATATGGCATGTGGTTGAACCTGCATATGCTTTTCTATTTTAACAATATTGTCATTGGGACTGTAGAATTTGACTCATAAACATCACTTTGCTTTTCTTGGAATTCTAATTCATATTTACAGTTTCAAATGTCACCTCTCTTTTAAGTTCTACATCAACATATTTGCCTAATCCTTGGATGTCCTGCCATTTGAACTTGAAATGTCTAAAATCTAATTTGTCATTTTTTAAAACTGACTCTAATAATAATCTCACGTGTTTCCTATGTTCTAGGTCAGAAAATTGTACACAACTTAAATTTTTCCTTTTGCTTCCTATGTCTGTTCATAACTATATCTAATTAGCCATGAAGTTGTGTTTTTCTGTTCCTTTTTATATTTTTTGCATATTCATTTCCTTTTTCATCCCTGTCCTGGAAGCCCTGACTACCTGACAACCACTACATCCTGGTTCCCTTGGCTTTCCTTTCTCTTCTTTCCAGAGTTTCAGACATTTTTTTTTTTTTCCAAATTAAACTCACTGAAGTACCACAATCAATCTGATTTCTTGTTCCTCCTCTTACCTTTTAGTGAACAATTACAGGCCTTACTCAATGAACTTCTAAATTCAACTCATTCCCAAAGCAAATTAAAAAAACACAGTTGGGACTGAACCGTCTTTCTAGCATCATCTTTCAAATGCTTCTTGAAATTTTTTTAAACTTAATTTTTTCCTGAAATTATTTTCCTGTGCTCAAATATTTCATTGCACTTTGCTGCCTACAGAATGAAATTAGGATTTAGCCTGATATTCAAATCTGCCTGCTGGTTCAATCATTAAAAATAGACCATAGTACATAGTAGACATTCAGTGAATATTTTTAAATTTTGTTTGGCATGTGGAAGCTAATGTATGTCAGCTTGGGATATTGTTATAACACACATTTCCATTTTCAGTTGGTTAGGAAAGAGATTTCTAATTTGTGTGTTCAAGAATTATTTAGGTATAGACTGAGAGGTATTTGTCCCCTTAGCCCTGGGGCAGCCTCCGGTGGTTGGAGTTGTGGAGTCAATTATCTTATCTGTTTATCTCTCTGTACTATTCAAATAACATCATTTTGTGTGTGTGCCATGCTGTGACAAAGATTGAGAAGCACTGGGTAACAAATGCTCTGATGGGCTAGGTTATAAATGATTTAACTGTTAATTGATACTTCCTACTGATTTGATTATTGAGATAAAACAGAATAGAATTGGTTTAATAATGGTTGTCACCTTGCTAGCAAATATGCCAATTCTGGTCCTTTTCCACTCCCTCCACTGCATATTTTTGGCTGCTTGTCCTCTTGGGAACTGTTGCTGTCACTAGATTAGCATTTTCTCATTTTCCCTGCAAAACATTTTGCATGACTTGATGATCAGTGAGAGGATCTTGTGAAAAATATATTTGTGGTTTTTATAAGTGAAATAGTATCAGAAGCTATTTTATATATTTTTATAAAATTATATCTTATATTATTTGTGAATTTTAGCAGTTGCATCTGTACACTCCTGAAATTATTTTGAGACCAGTTAAAAGAGGAAAGTATACCCAGTGCATGTCAAAATAATCTGTTGGTCTATTTATACAGTATCATTTTTAATATCTTCTGATTTAAATCCATTACTCTATAAATTACTATTTCCACCCCAACACTATTTCGAACAGAGATTGACAAAAACAATTGTCAGAATTTATACTTCTGGTAAAGCCCTGGAAACTACTAGTGTTCACTAATGTAAACAGACTGTGATATAAGAGCGAAAAGTTTCTTTGATTTTTATGGATCCAGTGTTCTTTGACCTGATTGCTACAGTTTTAAAATGCATACGTTGAAATGTATTCATCTTAGAAATGTGCATACACATTTGTTACAAAAAAACAAAAAACAAAAACTGAGAAGTATTTTAATCTTGTTCCTAGTTATATATATCTTCACATGTATCAGGCAAGAATACAGTTTCTGTACAGTTTGAAGAAGAGTCCATAAATATTCCTTAGTAATGTTTCCAATTTTAGCCAAATAAATTTCAGTATAAAACAAAAAATCACCTTAAAATAAAGCAGTTTGGCAAAACCATGTTTTTTAAAGGTCAAAGTTGTGAAGCTCTGACATATACAAACCCTTTGGAAAATTTCCTGTCTTCTTTGTTCACATATGTATTTCTTATTCTTTGTCTATTTTAAAAACTGTGGTGAGTGGTCTTTGTAAAGACCATAATCCAAATGGATGCACATTATTTACATGAGCACAACACTCTGCATAAATTGTTCATGAAAATGAGCTGTAGGTATTATGCAAACCATTTGTAGAATAGAATTCTGTTCTTCATTAAAATGTGGTTAATAAGCCAGATGGGTCCCTGTTAGAGGTGATGAGTATTTGCATCTGAAGCTCTCCAAGTCCCAGGATTTAGTCCTGAGTGAGTCTACACCTTACAAAGGTGCGTATTTACTGAAGAGACCTTGGTTTTATAAAATAGATTCGTTCTTCTTCCTTAGAAAATGCTTAATGTCATAAAGTTTCTGTATCATTCACAGAAGTGTATTTGCTTTATATATTTTTGTTTAAATTAGTTTATCAAATAAAGCACAATATTTAAAATTTATCCAGTCATTGCATGAAGGTTGATCCATTTATCCATCTCTAAGCTATATGGCTCACACCCTTCTGACATTGTTTTCAGCTAGTAATTTCTGAAGCACTTCAGGTAATTGCTGCCCTCAGATTGCCCACAATCAAGTCATGGAGGTGAAATTACATTTGATGAAATGATGGCAACAAAATTCAGCTACAGAAAACCTTTTGGGAAAGAGTATTTTGGGACACTGTCAGTTTCAGTTTGACAAGAGGTAACAAAATATTTAACTTCTAGCCACTTGGGTAAATAGAATATGCTGAATGCATTACAATCTCTTCAATGATTTAAAATCTTCATTATGTGCATTTGTTCTTTCGTTAATACTGTTGAAATGTTCTCTTCTGTTTGCTCATATTTTAAATAACTCCAAACCATTTCAAATTTTGAGTGCATGCAAGTGGTGTGTGTATGTGTGTGTGTGTGTGTGTGTGAGAGAGAGAGAGAGAGAGAGAGAGAGAGGGAAGGGGGGTGGTGAGGGTGGAGAGACAGAGAGAGATCCCAGCTCTTAGTTAGGGGTTGGGGTTGGGAACCGAAACAACAGAATTTTATTTTTTCATAGTTCTAGAGGCTAGAAAGTCCAAGATCAGATTTTGCCAGGGCTCAGTTTCTGGTGAGGGCCCTTTACCTGGCTTGCAGATGACTGCCTTCTCACTGTGTCTCATGGTGGAGAACAAGTGAGTGAGTTCTGGAGTCTCTTATTATAAAGACACTGATCCTATTGGATCAGGACCCCACCCTCATAACCTCATTTAGCCTTAATTATTTTCTCACTCCAAATAGTCATATTGGGGGTTAGGAGTTTAACAGATCAATTTTCAGGGGACACAATTCAGTCTATAGCACCACCCTTGCATTTTGCTTCCCATTAAACTTCTTTGGGCTTAGAAATATCATTTATTCATATTCATTCGTTCATTATTTTATCCATGTGCTTATTAAACAAATATTTAAATCTCTCATGTGCTAGGTAGGATGCTTATTAGAATTATATACAAAGCAGAAAGAATGAGCTTCAGACAAGATTCTAGAGATATTTCTTATGAAAAATATGCACAAGTTTTAGTGTACGTGATTTGTGATTTCTCTTGGCCATTCATGTCTTTGATCCCTACCTAGCTTTGAGGTGTGTTTTATTTTGGTGAGGTGTTACAGATATATGATGAACTATTAAGAGCTAAATATCAAAAGCATTAGGAGAAAGGAGAGCAGTCAGTGTGGATTACAATAATTGGAGAAAATTTTATGGAAGAAGCAAGAGTTGACTGGCTTAACATGAGCTAATAACATTACAATTATATAAAAATATTTACAATGAAAAATTGCCATGTCGGGCATTTTCTCACTTGTGGCACTGGTAAGATTTCAGGCAAGAGGGTAAATACTTGTGATCCAATAAGTGGCTATAAAAATTATTTGTCCTAATTAAATAAAATTTAATGACCATATGCAATGATATAAATGATGAAAGCATTTTATATCATAAGCTACTTACAGTGATTCATTATGCAGGCTTGATAATACTAGTTACATGAGATTGGATTTACCCTTTGTGGACTGTGGTATTCTATGTTAGGTAGCACATATAGTTGTTAGTTCTGCAGATTGCTGGTAAGGACTAGGATAAAATGTTTTCAAACTTTGTGGATCACAACCACATTTACACACACGCATACAAAAATGCACATTCACATATTCCACAGAAGTATATAAAATAAAGAAACAGAAGTTTCACAAACATCCTATATGGAATGCACTCTGATATTTTCTGCTCCATTCAATTTTTGTTTTGAATAGGTAGTTATGATCCATTAAATTGATCTTATGACTCATTAATATGTTGTGATCTTCAGCTTGAAAAAGGCTAATCTAAGAGTTAGGGGAGGAATCAAGGGAAGAAGGTATGTTAGTACTAAATTCAGTCATTTGCAGTGAACATTTATCATGCTCGACAGCCATTCCCATTTAGAATTGTGCCCTGATTTTAGTTTACAGATTGCCCCTCTTCCACTGTGAGTATTCATGGTGAGCAGTTATTTCCAGTTGCCAGCCTCTCACCCTGGTAGCCAAGCAGCAATTACATGATCTAAGTTTGGCCTATAGGATGCTGTCTCTTTAGGGACTTTAAGTCTTGAGAGAATGATTGAGGACATGGTCAGAGACTATTGATATCACTAGCAATGTCAGCATCATAGTGGCCAGACTCTCCCAGTTTCCTCTGTTTTCCTAGTTCTTTTGGCTCGCTGTGTTCTGGTCAGCCATGTCTGGGCTTCCATTCTCATTTTATTGATCTTTGAGTGGCCCACTTACAACAATGCATGTAATAACATCTTTTTTTGTTTTAGTTTAGTAATATGTATTTTGCTTAATTTAACTAGAATTAAGTTCTGTTGCTGGCAAGTAAAGAAACTGAATTGATTCAACGTTAAAAAAGATCGTTGTTTAAGTTGGTATAATCTAACTTCTAGCCTGTACTCCTATTGCACATGTTATGCCAGGGAAGACTGAGTAAAGGAGAGGTTGAAAACAAAATAATTTGATATAAAAGTACCACTTAACAGATGGCACCAATATATATCACCATTTCAGAATGCATGAAGTTTTAGCAGTAGTCTAAATATCTAGCAAAATGGCTAGATAACCAGTTGAAATTAAAGGATTAAGGGCCAAGAGATACTTATTTCACTTATATAAACATTTCTTCCTACCATAAATGGTTGTTTTAGTTAACTCAACTGTTTTTATTTTGTCTTGTTGAGTACAGTTGGGCCAGGTTTTTATATGTAGGTAAATTTTGTACTTGGCAGAAATGCACAGAAATTGTCAGTTTGATTATAACTAACAATAAAATGAGTTGATGCTTTTGGTATCCAAGAATTTTAGAAAGTTGTCTGGGCATGGTGGCTCACACCTATAATCAAATCACTTTGAGAGGCCGTGGCAGGAGGATTACTTGAACCCAGGAGTTCAAGACCAGCCTGGGGAACATAGCAAGATGCCATCTCTAAAAAAGGAAAAAAAAAAAAAAAAAGCCAGAGTACTTACTCCTACTACCATTGTTATTGCTGCTATAATTCTTGTGAATATATTTTAATCTCTTGTTTCATATGGTGGGGATATTTTCAATGAACTATTTTAAAAACTGCTGGATATGAAATTCTTGGTTGAAATTTTTTTTCTCTACTTATATTGAATATAGGCCCCCAATCTCTTCTGGGTTGTGGAGTTTCTGCTGAGAGGTCTGCTATTAGCCTGATTCCCTTTGTAGGTGGCCTGGCCTTTCTTTCTAGCTGCCTTTAACATTCTTTCTTTCATTTCAATCTTGGAAAATCTGATGATTATGTGTCTTGAAGATGATCTTGTATAGAAATCTTGGCAGAAGATTCTCTGTATTTCCTGAATTTGACTCTTGGCCTCTCTAGAAGGTTGGGGAAGTTTTCATGGATGATATCCTGAAATACGTTTTCCAAGTTGTTTGCTTTGCTTTCTTCTCCTCCCTTTGCCAGTGATTCATAGATTTGTCCTTTTTGTATAATCCTGTACTTTTCGGATGTTTTGTTCATTCCTTTTTATTTTTTTTCTTTATTTTTATCTGACTATCATTTCAAAGTGCCAGTCTTCAAGTTCTGAGATTCTTTCATCAACTTTGTTTATTTTGCTGTTAATAATTGTGATTGCATTGTGAAATTCTTATATTGTGTTTTTCAGCTCTATTAGACCTATTAGGTTCTTTTTTATGCTGGCTATTTCATCTGTCAGCTCCTGTATCGTTTTATTGTGATTTTTAGTTTCCTTGGATTGGGTTTTGCTGTTCTCTTGAATCTTGATGATCTTCGTTTCTATCCGTATTCTGAATTCTATTTCTGTGATTTCAGCCAGCTCAGCCTGGTTAAGAACTCTTGCTGGATAACTGGTGCAGTTGTTTGGAGGACATAGGCTACTCTGGCCACTTGAGTTACTAGAGTGGTTCTTTCGTTGGTTCTTTCTCATCTTGCATGTGGGTGTTACTTTAACTTCAGTGTGGATTGAGTACAGTTGGTAGACATCTTTTCTAGATGTTTTCACAGGGCCAAGGCTTTGTGCAGGGTCTTTATTTGAAGCTGACTTGTCTCTCATTTCAGAGGGCGATAGGCTAGCAGGTACTTTTGGTGATGAAGCTTTGGGGTGTGATCCAGTAGGTGGCCTTTAGGCTTATTGGTCAGTTAGTAGACTTGCTCGGTTTTTTGGCTCCCCTGTGTTTCCTCATAGTTGCAGTCATATTCCCTCTTAATGCCCTGAAAGTGTGAGTTCCTCTCCCCCTTAAATGCTGGCTGTAGATCATGACTTGGCACTCCTAGGTTGCCCACTGAAGCTCTGGGATGATTTCAGAGTTTATGTTCCCTCCCTGTCTGGGAGACAACAGAGGAAAAGACCTTAGTAGTGGTATGGCCAAGGATATTTTGCTTGTCTCCCGAGGGCTCCAGCCCAGAGAGATGCGGGTCAGCAGTCGCTCAGTGCAGTAAGCCCAGGATGAAGGGCCTGTGCTGTGGGCCCAAGCCAGCGGTTCCCTGTCTAGTGAGAAACAGGGGGAATGGGTGAGACCTGTGGGAGATGGACTGGCCTCCTCCCCTTGGATCGACTGCAGCTTGTTGGAAGTGTGAATAAAGCACTTAGATTCTTTGCTCCTTCATTAGTCTGAGGTAGCAGGGGCAGTCCCATTGCAGAGGCAGTGACAGAGAGACTTTCATTTGCCCCTGAAGGCTCTGTTCAGGGAGTTTCTGAGTTGGTACTGGCTCAATATCCCCAGCAAGGGGTGGCCAGAGACCAAGGCCTGGAGGATCTTCTTGGTGAAGAGATTTGGGAACGGGCAACCACGTAACAGTCTGGCCATTCTTCCATAGGTCTGCTGTGGAAGCCCTCTGGAAAAGGATTGGGGGTCTATTCCAGTCCCTAGTCACCTTGGATTTTCTAGTACCTGGAGGTATCAATAGTAAAGTCTGTGAAACAGCAAAGATGGCAACCTGCCCCTCCCTCTGGGAGTTCTATCCCAGAAAGGTACAGATCTGCTGCCATTCTGAATGCCTGTAGGAGGCAGTTGAAGATCCTCATTGGGAGGTCTCACCTAGTGAGGAGAAAAGGGATTGGGGACTTGCTTACAAAAGCAGTCTGGCCATATTTTCATAGAGTAGCTGTGCTGTGCTGGGGGTCTGTTCTAATCCCTGGCTGCCTCAGACTCTCCAAAGCTTGGACCAGCTAAGTTGCCCAAACAGCAAAGATGGCAGCCAACCCTTCCCTCTCAGAGCTCTGTCCAGTTTTGAAACCTCTGTAGGCAAGAAAACACTGGCTAAAGGTAGCTAAAGGTCCTGGTCAGGAGGTCCTGCCCAGTGAGGAAGACTGGGATGGGGACCTGGTAAAAACAGCAGTCATGTTCCCAACTTCCAACTATACTACAGGGCTATAGTAACCAAAACAGCATGGTACTGGCACAGAAATAGTGGTAAAGACCAATGGAAAAGAATTGAGAGCACAGAAATAAAGCTGTACACCTATGACCGTCTGATCTTCTACAGAGCTGACAAAAACAAGCAATGGGGAAAATACTCTCTATTCAATAAATGGCACTGGGATAACTGGCTACCCATATGCAGAAGACTGAAGCTGGACCCTTTTCTTACACCATATACAAAATTCAACTCAAGATAGATTAAAGACTTAAATGTAAAACCCAAAACTATAAAAACCCTGGAAGACAACCTGGGCAATACCATCCTGGACACAGGAAACGGCAAAGGCTTTATGACAAAGATACAAGGCAAAGATTTCATGACAGACACCAAAAGCAATTGCAACGAAAGCAAAAATTGATTAATGGCATCTAATTGAACTGAAGAGCTTCTGCATAGCAAAATAAACTATCAACATAGTAAACAGATGACCTACAGAATGGGAGAAAATATTTGCAAACTATGCATCTGATAAAGACCTAATATCCAACATCTATAAGGAACTTAAACAAATTTCCAAGGAAAAAGCAACCCATTAGAAAGTGGGGAAAGGACATGAACAGACACTTCTTAAAAGAAAACATACATGTGGCCAACAAGCATGTGAAAAAAGGTCAATATCACTAATCATTAGAGAAATGCAAATAAAAACAATGAGATAACATCTAACAGCAGCCAGAATGGCTATTACTAAAAAGTCAAAATATAACAGGTGCTGGTGAGGTTGCAGAGAAAAGGGAACACTTATACAGTGTAGGTAGGAGTGTAAATTAGTTTAATCATTGTGGAAAGCAGTATGGCGATTCCTCAAAGGCTAAAAACAGAATACCACTTGACCTGGCAATCCCATTACCACGTATATACCCAGAGGAATATAAATCATTCTGCCATAAAGACACATGCACACAAATGTTCATTGCAGCACTATTCATAATAGCAAAGACATGGAATTAACCTAAAAGTCCATCAATGGCAAACTGGATAAAGAAAATGTGGTCCATATACACCATGGAATACTATGCAGCCATAAAAAAGAACGAGATCATGTCCTTTACAGGGACATGGATGGAGCTGGAGGCTATTATCCTTAGCAAACTAACACAGGAACAGAAAACCAAATACCACACATTCTCACTTATAAGTGGGAGCTAAATTATGAGAACTTATGAACACAAAAAAGGAAGCAACAGACAGTAGGTTCTACTTGAGGGTGGAGGGTGGGAGGAGGAAGAGGAGCAGAAAAAATAATTATTGAGTACCAGGCTTAATACCTGGGTGATGAAATAATCTGTACAATAAATTCCCATGACACAAGTTTACCTATGTAACAAACATTCATATGTATCCAAACCTAAAATAAAAATTTGAAAACCTGCAACATGTTCTTTATAAATAATTTAGAAAGACAATAAGTATAAATAGAAAAGTTAAAAAATAACTTGAAATCTCTACCACCTAGAAATCATCATCATCAAAATGTGAACTTTTTTTGTACATCATTCTATGCAAATACTGAGAAGATAGCTAAAGGTGATCTTTTGTAAATAGTACATCACAAAGCTTTCTAAATAAAAGTATTTTTACCCATTAGAGTGATTTGACATAAATATGAGGTGTCCAAGATCTTTTTAAAAAGTGACAATGCCCAATATTTTTGAGTATGCAATCCTCCAGGGTAATTTGGCATAATATACTTAAAGCCAAAAAACATTTATACCTTTTAGATGAAATCAAAGTAGCAAAATTATTTGGTCACATAAAATAACTATAGATGCACCTAGATCATTATTATCAGGATATTGGCTGGGCGTGGTGGCTCACGCTTGTAATCCCAGCACTTTGGGAGGCCGAGGTGGGTGGATCACCAGGTCAGGAGTTCGAGACCAGCCTGGCCAACACAGTGAAACCCCATCTCTACTAAAAATACAAAAATTAGCTGGGTGTGGTGGCGGGCGTCCGTAATCCTAGCTACTCGGGAGGCTGTTGCAGGAGAATCGCTTGAACCTGGGAGGCAGAAGTTTCAATGAGCTGAGATTGCATCACTGTACTCCAGCCTGGGTGACAGAGCTAGACCCCGTCCCCCATCCTCCCCCAAAAAATTATTATCAGGATATTTACTGCTGTGTTATTTATAATGGTAAAAATTTAGGAAAATTATATTACATATGCTCAAATTGGAATATAGTGAAATAAATCATCTTGTTAGTTATACTGTGTAGTACTATGCAGCCTTGCCAATATTAGTATGAATAATTAATGGCACAAAAAGTTTCTCATACACTCTCTAGTTAAAAACACAGGTTACAAACATATACGCATATATTCCTGTATAAATACATGAGTACGTATATATTTACACACATATATGTACTGAAATGGTATAAACTAAAATGTATATTGTAATTTTTTCTCTTAAATTGTAAATTCTATTTTATGTGTTTACAGTATGTTACTTTCAAATTCAGAAAAAAATGTTATTTTTATTTTTTCTATGTCCAGCTATGTGCAGGATTAGGTTTGTAAACATGATAGATATTAATTTTATGTCAAATACGCCAGTTTATAGATCAATTGTCAAGCAGGTTTTTTTTTTGTTTAAATTAGAAAAGGAACATATTTATTTGATAGGATATTCACAAAATTGTACATGTAAGCACCCTCTTCATGCGATAAAGAATATATCTGACCCATACTGCAGCAGGAAACAGGGGTTAGGGCCCTTAGAGCTAGTGCCAAGAGTCCACTGAAAAAAAATCCCCATTCACCAGAGAGGGAGTGTTTTCTTGAACTCCATCATCTCTGCTTTAGCTCCCAGCCAGGTCTTTAAACCTTAGAATCCTTCGTGCCACTAGCAGTTCATGCTCTTTACCCTCGCCTCTACTGACTCTTTCAAGACCCATGTCCACTGCCCCATCCTCACTCACCCAGGCCACCTCTGGGGTCCTAAGCACAATCTCTCTGGGGTGCTGCTGCCCTGCCACCCTCAGGGGCATGGTTAAGGTTGGCAGGGAGAACATAAGATTATATTACCAAAAGCAAAAGCAGGGGTACATTAGTAAATGACAATGCTTAGACCTAAGCCTCACAACCTCACAGAACGCGTGCTTCCTCCCTCAAATGATACATAATCCCCTAGAGATCAAAGGAAACTCCTTCAGCATTTTAACAGGTATGGATGATTCCGCATGCCAGGAACAAGGGATACAAGTGGGTGGTGTTTACTTCCATTATATACCCTGCACAGAGTAGGAGGTTAGTGGATGAAAGCCAGAACCAGATCTCTATCCTGACTCCATCAGATCTCTCCTGGCTCTTCCTGCCTTTGAATGGTGCCATCATTCTGCTTCTGTCCATTCTGGGCATTTGTTCTTTTTCCAAAAGAGAGGATAAAAAAAAAAATGGATGGCAGAGAGAGAGTATGTGTGTGTATAAAGAGAGAAGGGGAAAAAACCCAGTAAAAAAAAAAAAATACAAAATTCCAGAAATTAGCTTTACAGATTAAAATATTATATAACAATAGAAAATAGTCGAAAATTCTACCCGCTAGCACAGGTAATATGATACACAACTTCAGAGAATGGAGTCAGCAGGAGATTGTGGCAGAGGCCACAGCTTTAGACTAAGTCTTTCTTTTCTTTTTTTTTTTTTAAATTATACTTTAAGTTCTAGGGTACATGTGCACAACATGCAGGTTTGTTACATATGTATACATGTGCCATGTTCGTGTGCTGCACCCATTAACTCATCATTTACATTAGGTATTTCTCCTAATGCTATCGCTCCCCCAGCTCTCCACCCACTGACAGGGCCCAGTGTGTGATGTTCCCTGCCCTGTGTCCAAGTGTTCTCATTGTTTAATTCCCACCTATGAGTGCGAACATGCGGTGTTTGGTTTTCTGTCCTTGTGACAGTTTGCTCAGAATGATGGTTTCCAGCTTCATCCGTGTCCCTACAAAGGACATGAACTCATCTTTTTTATGGCTGCATAGTACTCCACGGTGTATATGTGCCACATTTTCTTAATCCAGTCTATCATTGATGGACATTTGGGTTGGTTCCAAATCTTTGCTATTGTGAATAGTGCCACAATAAACATATGTGTGCATGTGTCTTTATAGTAGCATGATTTATAATCCTTTGGGTATATACCCAGTAATGGGATGGTTGGGTCAAATGGTATTTCTAGTTCTAGATCCTTGAGGAGTCACCACACTGTCTTCCACAATGGTTGAACTAATTTACATTCCCACCAACAGTGTAAAAGCGTTCCTATTTCTCCACATCCTCTCCAGCATCTGTTGTTTCCTGACTTTTTAATGATCACCACTGTTGCAAAGGATATGAACAGACACTTTTCAAAAGAAGACATTTATGCAGCCAGCAGACACATGAAAAAATGTTTATCTTCACTGGTCATCAGGGAAATGCAAATCAAAACCACAGTGAGATACCATTTCACACCAGTTAGACTAAGTCTTTCAATAGACTGCTGAATGGACTGGATCTACTGCTTGAGCTGTGAGCTTCTTTGACAGTGACAGGACAGACGATGACAGGTCTGGAGACCCCACAGGCCCACCCGAGGGCCTGTTTGGAGCATACAAACACGTAGGACACATTCTTGTCTTCACACAGCAGCTGCAGGTGCAGAATGATCTCCATCAGCTTGGCATCTGCAGCCCCCACAATGAACCCAGAAATGCCCCTACTGAGGGTTTTGGTGGCCTCTTTGGCTTCTTTCTAAAGCTGCCTGTAGTTACATGGCTACTGCACGAGGTCCAGTAGTTTCTTGGTGAGGTGGACATCTGCGAGAGGGTAGGCCTTTGGATTTACATCAGCATCAGCCATGGAGGAGGTTTGGTGAGTTTGCCACTCTTCAACCAGCACAGCCAACATCCACAAATAGGAATTTTTAATCCAAGCACATCTAGACTTTTGAATGTCTTATATTCTTTCTCAGATGATGTAAGACAAATCAAAATATATCCACTGGTTTTTAATTTTTTGAATCATAGAAGCCTAGGGCTAGAGTAGCTGCAGTTTAAAAATAATACTATATGGAAGAAAATAAAGGTCGCATTCAACCTTTTTACCCTGAAATAAGCAACCATTATCATTTTGTTGTTCATAGTCTTTCAGGCATCTTTTTTTTTTTTTTTTTTTTTTTTTTGAGATGGAGTCTCCCACTGTTCCCCAGGCTGGAATGCAGTGGTGCGATCTTGGCTAACTGCAACCTCTGCCCCCCACGTTCAAGTGATTCTCTTGCCTTAGCCTCCTAAGTAGCTGAGATTACAGGCATCTGACACTATGCCCGGCTGATTTTTATATTTTTATTAAAGACAGGGTTTCACCATATTGGCCGGGCTGGTCTCGAACTCCTGACCTTGTGATCCACCTGCCTCAGCCTCCCAAAGTGCTGGGATTACAGGCATGAGCCACCGCACCCAGCCTTAGGCATCTTTTTATGCATATGTATATACATACATCCTTCCGTCATTGTTCACAGATGGGATCGTATCATACATTCAGTTTTTTATCAATAGACTCTTCCCCTACAAACTTTTATAACATCAGCACCCCATGTCTCATATTTGTCATGTTAACACCTGTAGATATGTCCTTCCATTTTCCTCATGCTCATGTATTGATATTCTACTGAACAATTTATACACACAGCAATAGCATCATAGAGAATTAACTATTGTGACTTTTGTTCATCTTGCAAACAACTCCTCCTTCCCTCTTCTTCTTTTTCACAGTTGTCTTAACAATTATTGGGCATTTACCCGCATGAATTATAAGATTTATCTAAATTGAAGAAAATTACTCATAAGAATCTTATAATCACATTGAATTTATATATTAAAGTGCACTACCTTGAACCCAGGAGTTTGAGACCAGCATGGGCAACAAAGCAAAACCCCATCTCTACAAGAATACAAAAATTACCCTGGCATTGTGGTGCGTGCCTGTGTCCCAGCTACTCAGGAGGGTGAGGTAGGAGGATTGCCTGAGCCTGAGAGGTGGAGGTTGCAGTGAATGGAGATCACACCACTGCACTTCGGCCTGGGCAACAGAGTGAGACCCTGTCTCAAAAAAAAAAAAAAAAAAAATAGTACACTACCTTCTAATTTCTTCACCACTTTGGAGTCATCAGACATTTCTTCAGTATTATTTTTTGTTAGGTTGGTGCAAAAGTAATTGCGGCTTTTGCCATTACTTTCAATGGCAAAAACTGCGATTTCGCACCAACCTGATAGAATATCCTCAAAAAGTTCTGTGAGAACAAACCTGAGAAGAGAGTTCTCGTTATAGTCAATTCACAGTCCTATTCTCTTAATTGGTAATCTGTTTACTTGTAACATAAGTCGGGGGCAAAATAATTTCTAGGGTCCCTTTTAGTTTTAAGGTTCCAGATTTTGTATAGGATAAAGGTTAATTAACATCTGATGCAGATATATATGTAACTATTAAAAAAAAACCTATTTGCTGTGGGTCCTTAGAAAATATGAACCATAGCTACTTCATGCCCTGTGATAAAAATGACATAGTAACGTGTTGGTAGGATGACCAACCATCATGGTTTGCCCTGGAATAAGGGGCTTCCTGGGACAGAGGACTTTCAGTGCTAAAACAAGATGGTCCCAGGCAAACAAGGTCAGTCACTCCATTTGGTCTGGTGGTTTCTTTAAAAGTACTTTGAAAATGTCCATATTCTTATGTATAAATTCATTAAAATTTCTGCTTTGGTCTTTAAATTTTACTTTAAAGATTATTCCTCACCTTGTAAATCTTGCAAAGATTTTGACCTAGATAAGTAAATTTTGATGCTAAAGATAAATGAACAGTGTTCTGTATTTGATTTATATAATTTAAAATGTTTTATTATATAGTCTAGAAATAATAGACTTATGGGAAAAATACTCATATATTACATCTATAAGAATTTTAAAAATGTGTAAACAATGAAAACATTAGTCTTAAAAAATAATGTAATAAAAATAATGGTGAAAATGAACATGAGGAGATGCAAATATTTTATTATTTTTAAGGATATTCCTATATATTCTGCAGAATTTATGTTCCCATACAGGTCTTTTATTAGTCTGCTTGGGCTGCCATAACAAAGTACCATATACTGGGTGGCTTAACAGTAGAAATTTATTTTCTCACAGTTATGGAGGCCGGAAGTGTGAGTGTGACATCAGGGTGCCAGCATGGCTGGTTTCTGGTGAGAGTTATTTTCTTGGCTTGTAGATGGCTGCCTTCTTGCTTCTTCACATGGTGGAGACAGGGAGAGGGACAGACAGAGAGTGCTTTGGTGTCTCTTCTTATAAGTGCATGCACTAAGCCCGTCTTGAGGGCCCTACCTAAATTTAATTGCCTCCCGAGGGTCCCATCTCTAAGACCATTATACTGGGGGCAAGGGCTTCAATATACGAGTTTGGGGGGCATACAATTCAGTTCATAGAAGCACACAGATGATGAGAAATCAGTGATTTCTTGAAGTTAATTCAGCTTAGTTAATAAAATGCTCAAGGATCCCAAGTCTGATTAATCACTAAAAAAAGTATTTCCTTTCATGAAGTATATTTCAATACGATATTCTATAAGCATATTGGTGAATCAAAGTTTTGGCAGAATAACACACATAAAAGTAACTGTATATAAAAACTATATAACTATCAGGCAATAAAAGGCTTTTTACTCATCAGAATGCAAGTTGTATTGTATTTTTGTTTACTTATGAAAATCTTTAATGGACCATAGTATTGTATATTAAGCAAATGAATCCATTTGCCCTTTATAAAGTCATTTATGTAAATTTTTATTGTGTCTTGCTCTCCTTAAACAACCCAGTGCATTGTTGTGTTCCTTGTGATGTGGGGAGGTTGCTAGGCAGTGTCACAGATTATGGCACCCAGCCACTGAGCTGTGACAATGCCTAACTCCATAATGCATATCTGTTCTTCTCAGAGGCAAGTTTAAGGCAGATAATACACTTAAAGCATGCAGGAGGTTGTATGCCTTTGGGTGAAGATATAGACTAAAACATGATTATTTGGTGCATAATATGCATATGAATATTGGCAAACAAAAGCAACAGAGTATCTTGCTGCTCTCAGATAAACTACTGTTATCTAGATCCTTGCTTCCAGATTTGAATTTTTTTCTTTAGTATGTTAATATCATTATTTTGAATTTGCTCTTCATAAGTTTGGCAGCCCGTACTGTGTATAGGTCTGTTTAATAGTTTATATAGATTAATTCAGGAGGCCTTTTGTTTTTGTTTTTGTTTGTGGGAATAGAGTGATTGAATAAAGGATGACCTGAAATTGTCAGGGCTTAGAATGTTTTTGTGATGTGAATTATTTCTTCATGGCTGTTTTCAACTATTTTAGCCATAAGTGGAGAGAGATTTGCATGGTGGAGATCTAAATGAAGATGGAGCTAATTGGGGGTGGAGGGAAAGAGAGAGAAAGCCATTTAAAGCATGTGTGTAATTCTGTGAAATACAAGACTACATTACTATGCAGATTGCATCTGATACTCTCATAAATAACATGTTTATAGAAAAACAACCATTTGCTCTAAGTAAATGGTGTTGCATGCAACACTTGTAGATGATTTGTGAGGCCTGCAGGGGTGATGCTGCTTCTCCCACTGAGTATATATTGCTTTAACGATGTATTCAGGAATATGTATAAATCACAAATGCAAAGTAAGCAAAGTATAACAACCAACATTTATTTTAATTATGTGGTATTGAAATGTGTCCTCTTAATATTTTTTATGAGTGATGGCTTGTAGAGGTACCACAGAAAATAAAATTAAGCATTAAATATTATGTAATTATGAACCTTTAGTCTTGCCTGTACTTGTAAAGTAATAAAACATTTGTATTACATTTTTATTTTGTTTTATTTCTTCTATGATTGTTAGCTTTTCTCCTTAAATTTGTCCTAAATTGAGTTTCGGCTTTATTTTTCAGTGTCAGGAAAATTGATAATGTTTATTTCTTAACACTATGCAGTATGTGATTTCAATAGCTCTATTAGTATTACCAAACAAGGGTAACAAGGGTGGTTTTTGGCTTTCACCCTTTGTTCAATAAATCAAACATAAACATAGTCTGTATATGGCTTTTCAGTGAAATCTGTCATTTTATTTGTCTTTCATCTTGAAGGTTTATTGCTTTACATTGCTTAAAGTGATTCAGGGTCTGAACTGTTTAATCTTGGATGTTTTTTAGAGTATTAATGGCTCAGCCAGAATCTGTGAGAAAGTCAGATGCTAAGACTCCTTGCATGTGTACAGTAGGTGCAGTGTATGCATTTGAATGATTCATTCCTTTTTTGGCATGCAAACTTTGCTCTACTCACTTGTTTTTGAGAATGCATTACATTTATAAATATTACCTAAATTGCTGGCCCTTTTCTGTAGATTATTCTGTCTCCTTCAAGCTCAGAATTTATTGGAGGCAATGTGCTAGTTCTGTTTCCAGCTTTTCCTAAAGGAATTTCCAGGGAAAAGCCAAAGCAGTAAAGAATTTATTAAAATCCACTAATCATTCCAAGCTAATGATTATGCAACAGAAAATCATATTGTTTTAAAGTTTTTCTGTCATTTGCTTTTTTACTTCAATGCCGCTAATTTAAAAGCTTCTATTATTTAAAAAGTGCACCATTCTTTCAATAACTACTGATTAAATGCCTATTTTTGTTTTCCTCACTGGGGTAGACTTGGCGTAGTTTATGAGAGCAGAAAGGAGGAGAATAATACAAATATAAGCAGGGGCCGGACCCTAAAGAAAGAAAGAAAATTCATAATTATTAAGTACTTACTTTGTGCCAGATACTGTGTTAGAAATGTTGATGTATGCCTTGCACTTAAAATCTGGTTGAACATGGATGGAACTGGAGGTCATTATGTTAAGTGAAATAAGCCAGGCACAGAAAGACAAATATCACATGTTCTCACTCATATGTGGGAGTTGAAAAAGTTGATCTCAACGAGGTAGAGAGTAGAATGATAGATATCAGAGGCTGGGAAATGTGCATTGGTGAGCAGAGGAGGGGGACTGGGAATAAAAAGAGGTTGGTTAATGAGTACAAACATACAGTTAGATAGAAGGAATAAATTCTAGTGTTTGATAGCACAGTAGGCTGACTATAATTAACAACAGTATACTGTGTATTTCAAAATAACTAGAAGAGAATATTTGAAATGTTCTTTACCCAAAGAAATAATAAATATTCGAGCTGATGGATACCCTAAATACCCTGATTTGATCATTACACCTTGTATGCATATATCCAGATAACACATGTAGTCTGTAAATAGGTACAAATATTATATATCAATAAAAAATTTATAAAAATAAATGAAAATCTGTTTGAAGATACACGCATACCACATAATTAGTATATGTGAATGTGTCTATTTGAAAACTTTTAAAATTATAATGTACTATACATGTGCATGCTACTATACACTGTCATAATTATGAAATTTATGACTAAAATGTTTTTACAGGCATGAAACATCATAGGATCTCAGGGAAAGGAGCAATTAGTATGGGGCTGGTCTGGAAGGGTAAGACTGAGAAGGCAACTAAGTGAGACTGAGCCAGCGATAGTGTATTTATTACCACTTCTTTAACACAGAATTCAAAATTACTTTTGCACATTTTTCATTTACAACTTATAACAACCCTTTTAAAAAGTAGTTGAACCACTTCTCTCTTAAAGCATGCCAAATGAAATTTAGAAAGATATAGTAAATGCACCCTGAAATGACCTAGTGATGTACTCTGTCCTCTGCTTCCAGCACACAAGCCCAGTTTATTTCACACTGCAGCCAGATCATGCTGCAATAACTAAAGTACTCTGATTAAAACACTCTTATGGCTTTCCATCATGCTTCAAATAAAATTTAAACTCTTCACCACGACCATAATACCTACAGGAGTTGACCTTTGTCTACCCTATGGCCCTACTTCATATTACTGTCTCCTCTCTGATGATACCATAGCCACTCTGAACCTCCTTCCTTTCCTCTAATGGATCCAGGGTTTTGCATAAGCTATTTAGTGTGGACACTGTTGACTGCCCATCTAGCTTCCATTTACTTCCAGCTTTTTCTTGATACCATCCATTTTTTGTCCAAATGCTCATCTCTACTCATTGTAGCCACATGTTTTGTGGGATTGACTCATGGTCCAGGATTAATTCTGAGTAGCTGAAGCCAATCATGGTGTTCCCATTCCTTTGCTAGTGATTGAACCAGGGGCCCAGGCTCATGCTAGTTAATACAAGGACCTTCCTTGGTCACAGAGATTGAGTCAGGAATGGACAGATGATGATCTTTAGGCCAGTGACCCACAGGGAAAGCTTGCTAGACATTTCTGGGAAACATTTTCTTGCCCTTAAAATAGAGTACTATGAGAAACTGTCTCTTTGTCTGTGTATTGTCACATGGAGCTGGGACTTTGGCAGCCTCTGCCACCAGCTCAGGATTAAAACTGATGTATAGATGAGGCCAAGTTGAGAAGGTCACAGGGACCCTGGATTGAGACACCCCTTAACTATACTTTTCTTTGAATTTCCACTATGTTAGACAATAGCTTTTATCTTTCAATTGAACTATTTTTTTTTTCTGATACTTGCAACTATGATACCAGGCTCCTCCCCCTGAAATTCTTTTTCCTCCGTTTGTTAAATGTCAACTTCTTGCTTGGTATTACGATCTTGGTTCAATTCTTGCCATGTCAGAGATGGCTTCTCTGATATGAAATCTAAAACTCCCCTCTCTATCAGCCACTCTCTGTTTAATTACTATTTTTTCTTCATAGCCACCTATTATTACCTCTTTATTCATTCGTGTATTTGTTTAATGCCTGTCTTTATCCATTAGAAGGTCAACTCCATGAGAGCAGAAAGCTTGTCATCTCAAGTACTGCCACATCTCCAACAATTTGAACAGTGTCTTCATCTATAATAGATGCTCAATATTTGTTGAATGGAGAAGTGGAAGAATCAGACCTCAAACTCCCTTACTTTGGCTCCAAATTCTATTCTTTATCCACTGCACTGTGATGACTCACAAGGAAGAAAATAGTAACACCAGTAGAAGAAAGAGCAAAAGCAAAGGATAAATGAAGTACATCTAGAAAGGCTAAACAAATTTCTTCTTATTAAGAACAAAATGATTCAAATTCTAAGCCAATATCATAGTATTTCAGTATTTAAAACTCAGAATATGAGTTTTAAAAATTCAAATCAACACGCCTGTAATCCCAGCACTTTGGGAGACCGAGACGGGTGGATCGTGAGGTCAGGAGATCGAGACCATCCTGGCCAACACAGTGAAACCCCGTCTCTACTAAAAATACAAAAAATTAGCCGGGTGCGGTGGCGAGCGCCTGTAGTCCCAGCTAGTCCGGAAGCTGAGGCAGGAGAATGGCGTGAACCCAGGAGGCGGAGCTTGTAGTGAGCCAAGATCGCACCACTGCACTCCAGCCTGGGTGACAGAGCGAGACTCCGTCTCAAAAAAAAAAAAACAAAAAAAAAACATTCAAATCAAATGGATTTAAAATGAGAACAGTAAAACTTTACTATATGTACATTTATGCATGTATGTATGCATATGTATACACAAATTAGAATTTACATATGTATATTTATAACAAACATAGGTAAAAGAGAATTGCAGGTCATTACATAGAGCAGGCTTTCAATATGTGTTTGTTTCATGATTGCAAATAACTTATATCATCACAAGATTTTATCTGTAAGAAGTGGCCTGTGGCTTGACTGAGTTAGAGAACCTCAGATTCTAAATACTCCAGATAGAGAGAGCCTGCCGTGTTTTGAAGAACCTTGCCAATGGGAAGAAACCAGCAAATGAGAGTTCCATGCGAACTCCAATGAGGAGGTAAAGACAATGTCAAGGACAACCCCCTTCGCTGGGTTGGGTAAACCTCAGCACTGCTTTACAATCACCGTTAGACAGGAATCTCTGGGCATGAGAGGAGTTAAAGAATTACAGGTATACATTGGAGATATTGCAGGTTTGGTTCTAGGCCATCTCAAGCAATTAACACAATAAAGCAAGTCACACAGATGTTTTGGTGTTCCCAGTGTATATGAAAGTTATGTTTACATTATACTGTAGCTTATTAAGTGTGCAATACCATTATGCCTAAAATATGTACATACCTTAATTAAAAAATACTGCTAAAAATGCTGACACAGAGACATGAAGTGAGCACATGCTGTTTGGAAAAATAGTGCTAGTAAACTTGGTTGCCACAGGGTTGCCACAAACCTTCAAGTTGTAAAAACTGGAATATCTGCAAAGCGTAGTAAAGGAAAGCACAATAAAATGAAGGGTGCCCGTATTGTATTGACACCTTTGTTTCTACCCAAGACAATGAGTTATATTTTCAACAGAGCTTTTCTGATATTCAGCAAAGATGGGTTTGGGAGAGTCGATTTACTATTGTGGTTAAGGACATGTCTTGGTACCTGAATGCTTGGGATTAAATTTCTGCTTTGTCACCTACTGTCTATATTTGCTTAACTTCTGTGTATCTTATTATCTTCACCTGAAAATGTGGCTAATCAAAGCCACTTCATTGAATTATGAGAATTAAAGGAGTCAATATACATAGAGGAGTAATTTTCATATTATCTATGGTGTTCTGTTTTTCTTAAATTTCTAATCTATTACTGATATTTTTGCAAAACATAATGAAATAAATTGCTAGAAAAATGAAGCAAAGAAGCAAGGGCATTAATACTACTTTCAATTTTAGAAAGTAGATTGAACAAAAAAAACTCCATTAATTTGCTATAAAATAATTTTAGTGCTTATTCTCATATTCTGTACTTCATAGTGAAATGCTAACTTCCACCCTTTGAGTAGCACTGTGTGCAAGACCTTAAAACAGTGCTTGGCATGTATTATGCCTATGCTGAGTATCACCAAATCTTTAGCTATTACGGCATGCCCCTGTATTGCAGGGCTCACATTGTTGTAAGGAGCAGACCTAGGAAGGTTTGTCTGCTACATACAGTCAAGCTCTCGAGGCACAAGTGGGTGACCGTGAGAAAGAGGAAAGGTGTGCAGAAACCTCTCACTTCCTCCCTCGCAGCAGACATGTTTAGCTTCAGGTTTAGCTTCAGTGATTTCTTTTTTTTTTTTAAGATGCAGTTTCGCTCGCACCATGATACCCGGCTAATTTTTTGTTTTTTTTTTTTTTGTATTTGTGTATTTTTTTTAGTAGAGATGGGGTTTCACCATGTTGGCCAGGCTGGTCTCAAACCTCTGGCCTCAAGTGATCTGCCCACCTCAGCCTCCCAAAGTGCTGGGATTACAGGCATGAGCCACTGTGCCTCGCCGTGATTTTTTTTTTTTTAACTCAGTGGTTAGGCAGGCTTTTTAAAATAGATATATTAAATAATCGATAAACATTTTGGGGACAGGGAGACACCTCCCAGGTATTGTGCAGGCATTACATATCTCCTCCCCTTATTGAGATGTGTATAATTTATCTTCAGGGAAAGGTGAATCCACATCTTATATAAAATCAAAGACAACTGACTTCAACCCCTTTCTAACAGTGTGACTTTGACTACCTTTCTATATCTCAGTTATTTTATTTGTAATATGGGCACAATACTAATAATAATGCTTTCCCCAAAGGAAATCCAAGCACAGAACACTTCTGTTTAATGAGACCCTCTTTCTGGACTATAAAGACAGTGTATTCAAGTCTCAAACAAGTCTCCATTGATACACTGCATAGAAACACTGAAATCCTTCTTCACAATCAGTAAAACAACATCGTTCTTGATGGGGCAATTACCCTGAGTGATCTAGTCGTGTAAAGTCAGGTGACTCAGAGAATAGGATAAATCAGACATGAAGCAAGGAGTTTTCAATGCAGAGCTTAAGCAGATACTATGAATGTCTGGTGAGGAACAGCTGTCGAAGGTGAAAAAAGACATGACAGGATTTTATTTTGATGTGGACATCTCTCTTAAAACTGTCTGATAGGCCGGGTGTGGGTGGCTCACGCCTGTAATCCCAGCACTTTGGGAGGCCGAGATGGGCGGATCATGAGGTCAGGAGATCGAGACCATCCTGGCTAACACGGTGAAACCCCATCTCTACTAAAAACACAAAAATTAGCTGGGCGTGATGGCTGGTGCCTGTAGTCCCAGCTACTCGGGAGGCTGAGGCAGGAGAATGGTGTGAACCCGGGAGGCGGAGCTTGCAGTGAGCTGAGATCTCGCCACTGCACTCCAGCCTGGGCGACAGAGCCAGACTCCGTTTCAAAAAAAAAAAAACAAAAAACTGTCTGATAGAAAGCCAGTTCTCTGCTTTTATGGAACTAGCCATCATATATGTGTTGAATGCATGCTATGAGTGTGGCACTAATTTAAAGATTATAAGGGAGAAATATGGTTTAACTTCAAGGAAGATATAATGTAATAGGGAAAAAATGACATTAAATCTAATAAAACAACAATGGTATACCAGATTTTAGTAGCAATTAAATTCGTACTATAGCAGTATTTTAAAATACAGTATTTTAAAAGAGAGCATTTAAAAAGGCCATATTAGCTATATTAACTATATTTAAAAATAGTTAAAAACATATTTTAAAGATAGTATTTAAAGATATTTTAATTAATTTATATATTTAAATATATTTAAGATATGGTATTTTAAAATATGGTATTTATAGTATTTTAAATTATATTGCTATTTATAATGACAACTGTAGTCAATATAACATGGTACATGAGTAATTGCCATTAAATGGCACAGTCGTTTAGAAAATGTAAAGCTCACCTCAACTATGGTGGTGGGGACAGCTGTTACATTCTAGTTATTAAACAGCCTGTGTATTTTGCTTTATTTAGTCAGAATAAAATCTTACACACACACACACACACACACACACACACATAGATATTTACTCCTACAATTTCCCTCATATATCCCGAACTAAAAAGAAACTATAAATACAGCATGTTTTTATGAAATATTTCTAGCAGGTGTTTGTGGTCTTAAAGTTTTAATAAATCAAGAAACGGGATGAAGAATGTATCTTAAATTACCAGTTTTTGTTTAACATTTTCAAGAATGTATATATGTTAAAACATTTTAAAACTGAGAAAGTGAAAAATGTTGCATGGGCAATAGAAATAAAGCTGTCTTTATTGCTCCCTTTTGTCCAATTAGGAGAATTAATAATTCTCAAGACTTCCATTATACATTTCTTATATGTAGGTAACATAGAATGTTTCCCAATATGTTCTTATTTTATTATCACTGCTTGAATTTGGATATTGTAGTATTAAATATATCCCACATAAAGAAGAATCATGTCCCACACAATGCTAATGAATAGGTGCCTGGCAAAGGCCCATATTCACATTTCTGAGAACTGTTGATACAAAAAATAAAATTGTTGACTTCTGGTGTCTTTGTGAGCATAATTCTGGTGCATTAAAACCATGGTGTCTTTCTAAATCGAGAAACTATATAAGGAACATGACAGTAGAATTGTCAATTTTTAACTTTTTAAAAATGTCTTTTATTGTAGAATTTGAAGCAAATTTACTTGACCTAGATGTATAATATTTAAAAGGCAGTCCAATTCTTCTGGCAACATTGAACACAGTTTGACCTCAAAATTGACATTCAACAGTTTGGGTGTGCAATTTAACTTTACATTGAGAGAAAGAGAGATCTTTAAAAAGTTTAGTTAATATTAAAAATTAGCACGTTTTCTGATTTGAAGCCCATCGGGATGTCAACACTTTATAGCTTCCAATTCTCTTTAACCTAATGTATGAGGAACATGGCATTAATTAAGCCTTTGTTATTTATCCAATCTGTGAACTTTTCAAGTTTGAGATTACCTAATTAGTCAGATTTCATGGTTGTTCTGTGACAAGCATTAAGACCATGTTGTTCAATTAACTTATGACTTGTTACCACCATGTGATTAAAATGCTAGTAAGTCAGCTTATTTTACTCACTTTATTTTGAGGGAATAAAAGTGCTAAGGCATTTATATGAAATGTTGTCTTAAGAACCTAATTGAAGAATCTGTGGTGTTTTTAAGCCAGTAATTTGAAGGAGCACATTCTGTCTTTGAGAATGATGTCTTAGTAGGAACTAATTTCTACTGCAGCCACCGAAGGACATTGGCCAAGTATTCAGGGAGTAACATGAAATGAAACACATTTTTCATGAGGTATATTTATCCAAAAGACCAAACGTACCATGAGAAAATGTATTTTTTAGTTATTCACTTAAACTTGAGCTCACTGGAGTACCCCAAACCTCTCTGTGTCGTTTTAGAAACATGCTAATTATAAAGAGGTTAGAAGAGTCAACATAGATTTTTGTATATGAAGTAATAACCAAAAACAATGTAAATAGTCAAAAATATTCCTAAATGTTTCAAATTTTATTTTCGTAAAGTAGACAATAGAGGCATTCATACCTTTATGAATTAGTTAGCAGGAAGAGAAATTTACTTAAGACTTGTACCTGTGTGAGATGTTCACATAGTACCCTGCTCAGAATAAGCAGAGGAATATAAACATTTGAATCTGGTAGTCAGTTGTATCCAGCTATTATACCTATAATTTATAGCTTCTAAATTATTTCTTTAATAAATCATCCATGGATTCTGGGTGTAATGCTGTTCAGTTCAGTCTGCTAACATCATCAGCACATATAAACTGAGTGAGTCTTTTGGCTGCTGAAATAGAGAAAAAACAAACAAAAACAAATCAAAGCAACAGTAACAAAACACATAACCATGGGGCCTGTATTCAGAGAACAGACAGTAGCACCTGTACACTTTTGATTATTTTAATTACAGGCATAGTCACTACAGTGGAGATGAATCGGCCTATTTCTTCATTTGTTTTGGCTCTCAATTTGGATACTGACTGGTGATACTTAATTTACGCCTATAGTTGTAAAAACAACCTGAAACATGTATAGTGGAAACAGACTAAAGCAGGGTCTCTTAATAGTGGCACTACTAACTAATGTTTTGGGATAGATAATTTTTTGTTGTAGGGGATTCGTTTCCATCCCACCCAAATCTCATCGTGAATTGTAGCTCCCATAATTCCCACGTGTTGTGGGAGGGACCTGGTGGGAAATAATTGAATCATGGGGGCAGTTTCCCCATACTGTTCTTAGGGTAGTGAATAAGTCTCATGAGATCTGGTGATTTTTATAAGGGGTTTCCCCTTTTGCTTGGCTCTCATTCTCTCTCACCTGCCGCCATGTAAGACATGCCTTTTGCCTTCTGCCATGATTGTGAGGCCTCTCCAGTCACATGGAACTGTGAGTCCATTAAACCTCTTTTCCTTTATAAATCACCCCGTCTCGGGTATGCCTTTATCAGCAGCTTGAAAATGAACTAATACACACCCTCTCTGTTGTGACAAGAAAAAATATCTCTAGATACTGTCAAATGTTCCCTGGGGAGCAAACTTACTCCTGGTTGAGACTCACTACCTTAAGAACACCAAACATTGGGATGGATGCTATTTTATAAACTTTATCTTTCTTTTTGTGCCTTACCCTCTCTTTTGTGTATATGTGTTTTAGTTTCTGCATTGATTTACTGGTCCTCTCCTTAAGGAAACACTTAACAAAAACATAACAATTAAATTTGTTCAGAATGAAAAAAAGTTATTACAAGACAGAAATAATAATATCTATTGGCTAGCGGTGAGTGTCCATTTTTGGGCTGTCCTATTAGAAAGTGGGAAATAGAATAATTATTCACGGAGACAAAGCTTTTTCCTGGCAGTAAGTTCTAAAACAGATTTTTCATCTGGATATTTTTCCCCACTGAGGCATGGAAGGATAAACATTTTAAATATAAAATTATATAGTTTATTTATATTACATGTCTCTTTCCTTTAGTAATGCTATCTTAAATCCGAGAGTACATGAATGACATCCAACTGAGGTCAGGTGTTTCTGTGAGGTGTTAACTATGATATGTCATTTATTTTTGTCAGGATTTTGGTTAGCACTAAATAGCTGACTAATATCTAGTTAAAGATTATACTCTCTGAAAGAGACCTAGAGTGTAGATTCTTTATACTGCTCAGAAAGAAGCCCCAAATTTGGAAGTGATACAAACAAGATCAATATAAGTAAAATTATACCTAAGTACGTAATAGCAAACTGCTGAAAACTAAATATGTAAAAAGAAGAATCTTTAAAACATCCAGAGGAAAAGACACATTAATCACATGCAGGATTATGGTACAAGAATTACAGCTGACCTCATCAGGAACAATGGATGCCAGAACAAATGTAACATTAACTTTAAAGTGCTACAAGGAAAATAAAAACTGTCACCTTAGAATTCTTTATCTAACTAACCCCTCCCCCAATTATAACAAAATAAAGACATTTATAGATGAGCAAAAGCTGAGAGACCAGCAGACTTGTATTATAAGAAACTAAAGGAAGTTTTTCAGGATGAGGGAAATGATACTAGATAGAAACTTTAATGTACAGAAGAAACATGAGAAGAATCAGAAATGGTAAATATATGGGTACATATAAAGGACTGTTTTATCTTTTAAAAAAGTTCTTAAAATACCAAGTTATTTTTGAAATAGAAACAATGTGGTATTGTGGGATTTATAACAAAAGCACTAAAAAGGTGATTAAGAAGGATCATACTATTGTAAGGATCTTACATTTTACATGAAGTAATGTTTTAATTTGAGTATAACTGTGTTAAATTTGGGACACATAATGTTATCCTGAAAGCAACCACCAGTAGATATTATGAAGAAGTATAGCTACATTAACCTAACACAATAACCCTAATTATGATTGATAACCCATACTCAGACATTAGAATTTTAGAAATCCCATACAATTTTGGAACACATATTTACATTATTCACTAAAATATAACCTGAAGAAGATCAAACACCACATTATTTTGGCAACCCTATGTAACTTAATATGTCAAATAATCTTGTTCACCTCTCTATTGGATGCTCCATGGGCCCTCTGTAGCATCCAAAAGTTAGAGGTTAGAAAAGACAATTTTGAAGCTGAAAGTTGATTTTTGGAAGCCTATCAAATATGTTAAAAGCCTAAAACACTTGATATTATAAAACATCAGATCAGTGCCTTAAGAAACCCTCTTTGTGCTTTTATTTCAATGTTCATTTTACAGAAAAACCAAATAATACACTTTTGAATTTAGTCAATATGTTCACATGCAGAATTTCTTTCAAGATCAATCTTTATAAACATTCCACAATTTGTTTAAACCTTTAGCTTTATCTTATTTAAAACAACCCTTTAACCCTCTAAACTAGGCAAAAATTTACATTCCCATGCCTTCTTATACTCCTTTACTAAAGGCACATTTTACTTTCATTACATACCTTGCATGTAAATCTATATTCAGTAGTCTCAATTACATGTTATAATGGTAACTTAGGCCATGGTAATTTAGCCCATATGTCTGCATTTTGAAAAGATTTTTATTTCTGAAAGGTTAAAGTCACGTGAACTAAAAGGCATTACAGATTTATTTTTCAGATTTTTCTTTCAAAATATTTAATCTAAGCACTTATTTTTTAAGCCAATCAGAACTCTTTTTTATATAAACATCACACATATAACACATATATAACTACACAGACAGACAGAAGGACATCCAGTAGTTGTAAGATTTTTTCATGTGCCAATCTCTTAATTGGATTACTGGCCTCAGGCTGGAGCCCTTCAAGAATCAAGGCTAGGAAGCATGCAGTTTCTAAGGCCTAATAAGCAGGCATAGCTGGAAGACAAAAAATAGATTTTGAGAGGGATCCCTCCACCTCTAATTCCTGGGTTTCCATGAGGGAAACAGAGGTTTTTCCCAAAACAGGATTAGTGGTGCCTCTTCCATTTTCCCAGGGAGTCCCAGGCCAGCAGAAGTCATCTTGGATCCCCTCATGGGTACATTGAGAGTGGCAAGACAAAAATGGAGAAAAATAATTCAGTCAACTGAGAAGAAAAAACCTTTTTCCAGAAAAACAAGATCCATGAAGAGGAAAGACATAAAGGCCCTTAAAATATACCTACAGCTTGGAGATCTATCTTTAATTAAGCTGACTTTTAACTGTAATGCTCCTTTTTTTAAGAAGTCCTTTCAAATCTCTTATTACCTGACCTTAGCCATACCAAATTGCCAATACTTCTGGATTTTAACTCATGAAGGGGCAGATAATACAGTAATTTTTATATTCCTACAACTAATTTCCACAGAGAGAGAGGTCAGAAGTCTGACTGGCAAGAACTTTTACCCTTTTGCAGGCATGTCAGGCTCTGGGTTCCCTGTTCCTGAGCCATGGAGCCCTATTGACCCTGGAATCCTATGAAGGGGGAACAGAAAATGAGAAGTTTACCTTCTTCAAGAGGTTGCCAGGAAGTTTAAGGTTTGGGGAAATTAAACTCTTCCCAGTTTGAAAGATGCATCCGAGGGGAGTGTCCTGTGGTACAAAGATGTGATTACCTACCCGTGAAGAGAGGACACAGGAGAAAAAATGAAAAAACTTTTTTTTTCTCCAGTGTCTGAGGGTCAAAGGAGTTCTAGTGATTTAGGATGTGCTTGAGAGGAGTTCAGGCTGCAGATGGTTGGCTACTCACCTGGAAAGAGGGGAAAAAGTTATCCCTTTGTTCCTCTCTCTCTTCAGCAAATACTCAGGGTACGTAATGGAGAGAAAAAAAGCCATCCCTTTTTCTTTTTCCATCCTTATATCCCAGAGTCCCAGTGACCTTTGCAGGTGCCATCCCATGGGTGCAAGTGCAACCTTCACCCATGTAGCAGGGAGGACTAGTGAGTAGCAATATTCACAGTTACCTCTGTGTTGCCCTATCCTCCCACTGTCAGTAGCCTTGGGGTTCCCTAGACCTTATCTATGTCATGGATGTGAGCATGACCTCCATCCATGGAGGGGGAGGGCCTAATCAGCAGGAATTAGTCATGCTCACCTGAGCTGTGCCCCTCGATTCCAGCTGTCATCTGCCTCAGTTCTAGTGTTCTGTTCCAGGGCTTCAGACCAAAGCTTGGGACAAAAAGATGCCTCAGAAGGGTGTATGGATTCATTAAATTAGTCCCAGGTGGCCCTCGGCAAATCACAGCCAGCAACTGGCAGGGGCAGCTCCTCTGTTGTTTCTTTGTCATAAGCAGGTGAGTCTGTGGGACCAGGCCCTCCTCAAACAAGGGAGAGAAAGTGAGTCCCTGGAATTGGAGACCTGGCCTAATAAGGTGCCTCCTGAAAGGAAAAAAGCTAACCCCTCACATAGAAAAATTCCCTGTATTCATAGGATTATGTTGAATCCTGACATGGAGGAGGAAGGAGACCTGAGATGCCTCTCGCAGTTGTGCTAAGAGAGAAGGGGGCCTAGATTGGAGAGGAGAAGTGAAAGGCCTGCTGCAGTGTCCAGGAGGAGGTCCACCTTCTTCCCTTGGACTTCCAGAATCACCTGGGGCTCCTGAATGGTAATGGTGGTCTGAACCACAGATGACGGGGAGAGGAGCCTCAGGACCTATCAGCCCTGTTGGACCATTTGGGAGACTGGCTCTGGACTTGGTGGCCTGTGTCTCTGGGGACAGTACACTTTCCAGTGGTCCCCATTGCAAATTAGACAGGGTCAAGGTGGCTTCCTCCTGCTGTCCAGACAGCCCTTCCTAAACTGCCCTGGCTTACCACATTTGTAGCAGTTAACAGGTGCATCTCCGGGACTCGGGTTTGTGAGCCTGCAACGTAGGTATCAGAGCCTCTGCCTTTTTCTTTCATTTTCTTTCCATTTTTCTGGACTTCCTCCTGGTCCCTATTGTAAAAGACTGAGGTGGCCACTTTCAGAAAGTTCTTTAAAGTACTATCTGGTCCTTTAGCCTGTTTCTGTAACTTGCTCCTGATATCAGGGGGCTGCCTGTGTCATAAAGTTATCTTTCAGGATTAGCTGTCCCTTGACTGAATCAGGAGATAGAGAGGTATGCTTTATCAAGGCCCCTCTTAGCCTATTCAGGAAGGTAGTGGGATTTTCATCTAATCCCTGGTCTACCATGGATAGCTTGGTGTAATTGAGGGGCTTTGTCCTAGCCCTTCATAAGCCCTCCAAAATGCACACCTGAAAGTGTTTCCTCTTCCATTCTCCCATTTCATCATTGGGGTCTCATTTAGGGTCCTCTAATGGTACTGCTATTCTTCCAATTGGATAAAACTCCTCCCCTTCATTGGCTCTATATAACATATAAAGCTCATCCTCAAAATTCTCTGTCACTTGCAGGGTGGTCTGCTTTTCAGTGGTGGTCAGAGTTTGGTTCCAAAGTGATATGACATCCTTCCAGGAGAGTTCAAATACTTGGGTTAAGTTCTGGAAAGCCTCTATATACCTGTCAGGGCCATCTGAAAACTTGCCAAGATCCTGCTTCATTTAACTTAAGTCCTGTAGAGAAAAGGGGACCTGTCCTTTAATGGGGCCATGTTCATCAGGCTTCTGTTGTAGGGGCGGGAGTGAGACAGGCACCTGCTTAAAATGAGGATTTTTAGGCTGGAGAAAGCTTGAGAGAATCTGGATAGGGAGGAGCAGAGGGGCTTGATTACCCCGCTGGAGGTACCACTGGGGTTTGCTTCCCTATTTCCCTGGGATTGTCCCTTACAGCCTCTCCTGAGATGACCACTAGGAGGACTGAATCAATTCTACAACATCAACAAAAGGTCCGGGTTATCCTGCAAGGCAAAGAAGGCCTGCACATATAGGACCCTGAACCACTTGCCCTTCCATGTACAAAAAAGATCCAGCTGCAAGATGGTATTGAAATTAATGCTTGTCTCCTGAGGCTATGCTTCTTTTCTGTGCCTCAAGGTGCTTGGCGCTAAGTTGGCAACCAAGGATATGACAAGAACATTTTTGCCACAAATTTATACACAGATGCCAAGACACACTTTGCTTCACTGTACTTCTCTTAACCTTCCATTTTATACTTTTGATGACTAACCCAAATGCTCATTCTTCCCAGTAATATCTCTGTGGTTTGCAACAACATTCTTTTTTTTTTTTTGAGATGGAGTCTCGCTCTGTTGCCCAGGCTGGAGTGCAGTGGCGCAATCTTGGCTCACTGCAAGCTCCGCCTCCTGGGTTCATGCCATTCTCCTGTCTCAGCCTCCCGAGTAGCTGGGACTACAGGCGCCTGCCACCACGCCTGTCTAGTTTTTTGTATTTTTAGTAGAGACAGAGTTTCACCGTGTTAGCCAGGATGGTCTCGATCTCCTGACCTCGTGATCCGCCCATCTCGGCCTCCCAAAGTGCTGGGATTACAGGCGTGAGCCACGACGTCTGGCCTGCAACAACATTCTTAATATTGTATATAAAGAAGGTATAGGTACCATGACAGCCATGAAAGAAAGAGAGAAAGAATGATAGGAAAGACTGGAGGTCCTAGAGCTGACAACCTAATGAGCAGCTGGGGACTGGAGTTAGTCCAGAAGACTTCTGATAATACTGAGGTGTAGCCTTTGCCAGATACCCTCAGTTTCCCCAGGACTTCCTTCCAGTCTCACACAATGCCTAGACCTCCATAAAGGAAAGTGGACTGGAACAAAGTCAACATTTCCAACACCTGAGGGTGATGGGGGATTGACAGTGTCCTCCCCAGCAAGCCTATCCTTCTTATCTTTTTTTTTTTTTCTTTGCAATGGAGTCTCGCTCTGTCACCCAGGCTGGAGTGCAGTGGTGCAGTCTCAGCTCACTGCAAGCTCCACCTCCTGTGGTCACGCCATTCTCCTGCCTCAGCCTCCCGAGTAGCTGGGACTACAGGCGCCTGCCACCACGCCCAGATATTTTTTTGTATTTTTAGTAGAGATGGGGTTTCACCATGTTAGCCAGGATGATCTCGATCTTCTGACCTCACGATCTGCCTGCCTCGGCCTCCCAAAGTGCTGGGATTACAGGTGTGAGCCACTGCACTCGGCCTCCTCCTTATCTTAAGTCTGGTGGCCACACTACTTGCTTTTAACTGGCTGACAGAGGCCCGGTATTTTTCTTTCATTTTAGCTATTGTGAAGTTTAAGAACTCTGAAAAAAGGACCAAAAGGACAGATTCTCTTTTACTCACCCTTCTGCAGATTCTGGATGAGCCCCCAAGATGTTATGGGATCTTTGGGTTTCCTTTTTCTGGCCAGAAACATCTGTGGCTGGCTGTGCCTTTGCCTGAGTTTTGCTTGGACCCACTGGGTTCATTCCGCCCATTTGGCCTGGCAGGCTGCACTTGGCTCACACTACCAACCTGGATCCCCCACCTCAAGGGCGAGTCAGGCATGGAATGGTGAGGGGTGAGAGTAAGCATGGGGTCTGGCCACTGTGCACAGTGAGATACACTGGTTGCTGCCGTGGGGTGGGAAGCTCCAGGTGCTGGTATGGGCACTGGCTCTCTGTGAGTCTGTGGCTGGAGCAGTCACATTGCAAGCAGCTTCCCTGGCTGGCACTTGGGAATGCAGTGGCACCCAGAAGCTTGAAGACACCGGGAACCACAGGGCCCCAAAGAGAGAGTCACAGCCCAGGCTCAGGGAGCTCCTAGGTCTAGGCTCCCTGAAGGGCTGCAGCTCTTTTCTCCTTCTCTTTGCCCACCATGTGGCAAGCAGGGGGCAGGTTTCAGCCCTGTTTGTGTTACAGCTCTTTTAGCCTCACCATTCAGCAGGTACTGAGTTCTTGTCCTGTGACCAGGAAGAATGAGGTATACAGACAAGTGGAGGGTGAGCAAGATGAAGAGGAGCTTTATTGAGTGATAAAACTGCTCAGAGGAGATGTCCAGTGGGTAGCTCCTTTCTGCAGTCAGGGTGTCTCAACAAGTGTTGAGCTCCTAGCAGAGAGGAGATGCTAGAATGAGGAGGTCCTCTCTGCAGGCAGGTGGTTTTGTTGTCTCTGCAGCTCTCAGCAGAGAGGAGGCCCTAGAGTGGGTGGCTCATCTCAGCAGGCAGGTCATCCTATTGTCTCCCTGTTGTCTCTCTGTCCTCTCTTCCAGCCTGGCTGAGTCCAGGGGTTTGGGGGGTGGTTATGGGCCTTACAGGGAAGGAAGTGCATGCTGGTTGGTTCAGGGGCGGCCAAGGATGGACCCAAGGAAAAGCACTGCAAGTTCCCCCTCTGGTCCACAGGACTGTCAGCCCAGCCCTCAAGCTTTAGGCCCTCCCCAGCCTGAAGGTGGGGCTTCACCAGGGACCTGCTCCCTTCTGCCCAGAAGCCTGTCTCCTGCCACCATTCATGGCACCCAGTCTGTTAATGCCAAGGGATGCCTGCAGGCCACTGCCAGGCTGTCCTCAGCCTTCCCTTTGCCTCCTTCCCATGCTTATTGGTGCCCAAAGTCGGGAGGGGGCTGAGGTGGCAGGGGGCTGTCATGTCATCACTGCCCCAAGCCTGGGCACACCTGGCCTGGCCAATGCCCAGGCTCAGCCCTGATCTCACTCTGAGATTGGAGCAGGCTCTGACAGTGGGAAGAAGCCAGCTAGTGGGAGCAGGCACCTCTGAGCCTATTGGGGACAGAGAGCCTTCCCTGGCCCCCAAGAGCATGAAGATTCCCAGGGCCTGAGCTGTGGGAGGTGGCTACAGCTGCACCTGGGGAGCTCCTGCCCCACCAACTTGGAAGGGACAGGTCTCCCACTTGTCCCCAGCTTCTGCCAGCTCCGTGGAGCATGCAGCCCTGGCTGCACCTCCTTGCAGCCTGGGGCGGGGGCTCCAGGTCCTCACTGGGCCCCTCTCTGGCCACTCACTCTGGCCCCCTCCTGTTCTGCACTTAAGTGTTCAGCAGTTGCAGGGTGCCATGGTCCCCAGCAGGTGCACCCAAGGAGCAGTTGGCAATGCGAGTGCTGACCCCAGCTGGGAGTGTCGCCTGAGCTGCCATGGCTGTGCCCTGGCTCCAGGAGGAACCACATAGCTCACAGTAGGACTATGTCATCCCTGGTGCTGGCAGTGGTGCTGATGGTGGTGATGGAGGCAGGTCCCAGTGGTGGTGCAGGCAAGAGGGGCAGCGGTGGGGATGCCAACTCCTCAGGGTCTTTCTGGGGACCACCACAATGCCCAACTGTGCTGCTCTTCTGCTGGTGGGTGGCTTGGTCCAGCCCCATCGCAGTGGCCCCTAGGATGGCAGGCTCTGTGGGGCTCCCAAGGGCGGGCTCTGGGGACTGTCTGACTTTTCCCCACGCCCTTTCCACACTGGTGGTGGGTGAGAGCAGTGACATGGGGCCAGGGTCTGGAGCGGAGGAGGATCCAAGCCTGAAGGTGTGTCCTGCCCAGCCGGGTAATGGTGGGGGTGGCACAGTCAGCTGCTTCAGGGATGCAGAGTGTAGGGCACAGGGTTCCCACTGCTGCCACTGCTGCTCCTGCAGCCACTCCTGCTGTCGCCTCCTATGCCTCCCTACTGCAGTCAACATGATAGAAGTGGCCTCTATGGAAGGCCTGCCACTGCCATCAATGTAAAATATGTGTACTTAATAATGTAGTTTCAAAAGTAATAGTCAAAAAGAAAAACTAAAGGGAGAAATAGGAAAAATAGTTGAGAACATTAATATGCTTCTCTCAGTAATTAATAATATAACGCTTCTCTCAGTAATTAATAATATAAAGAATAGTTGGAAAATCAATTAAAATACAGAAGATCCAAACAACACTTTAACCTAATTTTCATTTATATAACATTACACTTAACAACTGCAGAATATATATCTCTTTTACCTACTAATGGAGTGTTAAACAATACAGGCTGTATATTAGGCCACAAAATAAATATCAGTACATTTCAAAAGGCTGAAATCATGTGGATTATATTCTCTGAGCACAACACAATTCACTTAGAAATAAAAATAATGAATTAGAAAAGTCTCAATTATTTGTTAATTAAGCAATGCACTTCTAATGAACACATGAGTCAAAGAAGAAATCACAGGGGAAATGTAGAATATATCAAACTGAATGATGATGAAGAGAAAATATATCAAAATTTGTAGAATGCAGCTAAAACAGTGTTTTGAGGGAAATATATAGCTTTAAAAGCTTATATTCAAATAAGAGACATTTAAAACCAATGGTCTGAATTTCTATCCTTAGGATCTAGAAAACAAAAGCAAATTAAACCTGAAGTAGAATAAAAAAAATAAGAGAAGAGCCTAAATCAATAAAACAGAAAAAAAAAACCCTCCATAAAACTAGTCAAGTCCATTCAGAATGTTCATAGCATACTCTGCATTCAGGCCTTAAAAATGAATTGACCTAAGTCCGATATATGGTTAAGTTTTATGTACCCAGAATTTTATAAATGACTTCTTCATGGAATTTATAAAAGATAACATTCTATTAAAGTTATTATTTTAGTTATAATTTATTTAGTCTTTATAATGTGCAAATATATTTGAACTCATTTGTCCTCCATAGAGATGCTATGAAGTGTATATTATTTTCATTAAGGAGAGCCACATCTTAGAGAGCTTAAGTAATATACTCGACGTCTCTCAGTAAGTGGTGGAAACAGTATTCAAAATAAGGCCTGATCTGACCTCAAAGCCTGCACTTTTTCCAGATAGCTGCCTTGATAGTTACATATGTTAAATTATTTATTGATCTGTTGGTCTCTCTGTTTTTATTAAAATTCTTTTTGTAGTGTTCTCTCATATGCTGATTCAAGCTTTCTTTGACATTTTATTTCTACTTCATAGTTCAGTTATTTTCCAAGTTTATTATTTTTGTGTAATATCTCTGAAGTTAAATATACTTACTATGGACTACTTAGGAAATATCTATAGAATTTTATTATTGAGCAGCTAATGTTTACTTTCATATCTCTGTACTTTCCAAATGTTAGAACTTATAATGACTTTTCTGAGTTATTGCCAATAAGATGATATTTACTAAGATTTTTAAGTCCTTATGAAGAGCAGTGTTTTAAATCAATATAAGATTAGTGAAATAAAAAATGACTCAGTATTTTACTAAAACATTTTTTGAGTATTTTTATTTTGGTAATGTTAATTATATGACTAAAATTGCTGATACCTAGCCTTACTTTCTTATTTTTCTACACTGAAAGAGGATACAGTCTAGTCTTCCAGATTTGTATTGCAACTGATTTCCACTAAAATATGGTGTCAGCCTTTATTAATGCTTCCAAAATATTTGAATATTTTGGAATATATGTACATATATACATTCAAATATTTTGGATGCATTAATAAAATACAATTATTTTGTTAATTTTATGAATATTAAATATTTGGAAGCATTACTAAATATATATATATATTTGCTGTGACAAATGTTTTGTTTTCATTATCTCCTTTAATCATTATCATAGTTTGGTAAAATAAATGAAATAATCCCCATTTTATAATATGAGGAAACAGGACCAGTTTCCACAGACAGAAAGTTAAGGATCAGTATTCAGCTGAGATTCTGCTGGCTCAAATCTTGTCCTCTTGACTTCTGTGATCCACATTATTGAATTTTGATATACTATACATAAAGAATGATTGACAGTTAACTTTAAGCCATTTTGAGGCATAATTTTGTTTCTTGGAAATATTCTCAGAAATGAAAATAAGCTTGAAAAATACAGCAGTTTTTTTTTCATTCTGATGATAAGTGTTTATGATGATACCTTATTGTTAATATGTATCGAAATGTCGTTTGAGTGCAAAACACCAACAGTGTTTCTCAGTAATTAAACAGCTATCCAATAATTGAATTATTAGATAATTTGGCACTTAATGAGTTTACTGACTGAAGGACAAGGCAGCTCCGTATAGAAATTAAATAGTTTGCTGAAGGGTTTCACAACGAAAAGGACTAGAAGCTTGAAATCTAGAAGTATAACATTGCTTTGGTTGCATTTTAAATTAGCTAAAATATTCATGCCATTTTATTTTCATATTTGCAAACAACTGCACTTTCTGAGGGTAAATAAAATGAGTAGGTTTTTTATTTTTAATGAAAGTAAGTAGCTGGTTACACATTAATGTGTGAATGCTTTTGTCAAATGGCTAATAATGGTGTGTTTATTAGGTAATTAAAATACTTTAGAATATTGCTCTTTCTTCATAATAAACTAATGTGTAGTTAATCATGAAGTTATAAATAATTGGACAGAATTTTTGAAATTCTTTTTAAATAATAAAACACAATACAGAAAACTATATAAAACTGATGTATAGCTTAGTGAAGTATGTATTGAAAAGCAAACATCTCAGTAATTACCATCTGCACATTAAGAAGTCAATTATTATTCACACATCCCATAAGCCCTCCATGTGTCTCATTCTATTTACATCTGCCTCCTTCCCAACCCAATTAACCATTATCTTGACTTTTATAGTAATTATTCCCTTGCATTTATTTATGGCTTAATCAGTATGGCTACATCCTAGAGGCTCTTCTTTACTGTTGCTCACTTTATAAAAAACTCAATATATTTTTAAATGTCTTTTAATCAAAAGATTATTCCTCCAATCACTTTCTTTTCTATTCAATTTCTTTTCTTTTTCTTTTTTTTTTTGAGACGGAGTCTGTCTGGCTCTGTCACTCAGGCTGGAGTGCAGTGGTGTGATCTTGGCTCACTGCAACCTCCGCCTCCCAGGTTCAAGTGATTCTCCTGCCTCAGCCTCCCGAGTAGCTGGGATTATAGGCGTCCACCACAATGCCCAGCTAATTTTTGTATTTTTAATAGAGATGGGGTTTCATCATGTTGGCCAGGCTGGCCTCGAACTCCTGACCTCAGGTTATCCTACTGCCTCGGCCTCCCAAAGGGCTGGGATTATAGGCATGGCCACCATGCCCGGCCTCAATTTATTTAAAAAAATCCAAGGCTATTTGAGCCGTAGAGTTCTACACACCCTGTATTTTGCTGATTGTATACTTGTGGTACAGTTCAATTTGTTTCTCTCTCCATTTTCTTTCTCTGTCCTGTGTATTTCCAAATGGTAGTTGGCTTCTCAGATTTGATCAGACTCAAATTGGATCCCTGTGACAAGATTACATATTCATTCATTCATTCATTCCAGGAGACAAATAATGTTTGGTTGTCTCTCTTTTGTGATTTAGTAGTTATTTGATGCTCAGTGCCTAGATCCAATAATTTATTGTTGTTGCAAAATGGCGATAGTCCTATTTTTACCATTCCTTTTAAATTTAATATTTGGAATGCCTGTATAAGAAGCTGTTTTGGCAGGGAGCGGGGGCTCACGCCTGTAGTCCCAGCACTTTGGGAGGCCGAGGTGGATGGATCACGAGGTCAGTAGTTCGAGACCAGCCTGGCCAACATGGTTAAACCCCATCTCTACTAAAAATACAGAAATTAGCCGGGCGTGGTGGCACATGCCTGTAATCCCAGCTAGTCAGGAGGCTGAGGCAGGAGAATCACTTGAGCCCAGGGGGCAGAAGTTGCAGTGAGCCCAAGATCTGCACCACTGCACTCCAGCCTGGCAACAGAGCAAGACTCTGTCTCAAAAAAAAAAAAAAAAAAAAGGAAGCTGTTCTCTGCATCTACTAGTTGATTACTCAGTGGTACAGTTCATAAAGGAAAGTCAGAATAAATGTTTCCTTTCCCTTTATCTTCCAGTTTTTAAGGCACTGACTTTTAAGATAATGAATTAGTTATCTATCATCCTCTGAAATTGTTCAATTAATTTTTATAAAGTGTCATGATTAATTTAAACATATTTTATCAGTTTTAGTTCATTGTAATTCTTACCTTATTTATTTCACCTTAAGCTGAAACTTTGGACATGAGTAGTTTCTTCAAGTTGGCTGTTGAGTTCTTTGAACATGTTTTTAATAGTTCCCTTGCTATCCTGCGTGACAAGATGTTTTAGACTTATCTTGCACATTTCCTGCCCTAGACCTAGAAAAATTGTAGTTCAAGATCACATTCTGGACACTAAGAATGTTCATTACTGCTGGATTGGTTATTGTTTCTAGGCCTTTACAGTGAACAGGGCTGCCTTTCTATCTAAAGATAACATAAATGAGAGTGTTAATATCAATACTTTCAGTTCCAATTTAGGACTTTAGGGTTTCTACTTAAAGTCTTCTATATTACATCTGTAATTTATTTCTTACACACTGAAAACAGTGGTTTTCCAGGACACAAAGAAAGGTGGAATTATAATATCCCTAAATTACCCATTTGCTTTATTCCAAATTATGCATAAAAAGTCTCAGGATAACAATATCAACACAACTACTACCAATTTTATTTTTTCATTTGTTCTCCCCATATTCCCCCCTCCTTTAAAAAATAGTTGTGATATATCTACACTGTCAGGTCATACAGTGAAACTTACTACACTTCCTTCATCTTAAACCCCATTTAGTATTAGTTCTACAACTAACCATGAGAATTTATTTTGAAAGCACTCTAGTCATTTTTTTTAAATTGAATTTCAGTTTGTAATAGATTCCTCTCGAAAAGTTTGTGGGAGCAATATTCCCTGAGTCTTTGCATGTTAATAGCATTTTGTCTATGCTTTTTGTAATTGAAATTCTTTTTTTTAATATAAAATCGTTGGCATATATACTCTTTCTTTGTCTATCTTAAATATGTTACTGAATTTTCTTAAGGCATAAAGCATTGAATTTGAAAAGTCTAATGATTATCTAATTTTCTTTCCTTTATAAGTCACTTTCTTTTTTCTTTAGATTCCCAACAGACATTTTCTTTTCTTTTTTTTTCAGTTCAATAATTTTACTGGAATATATTTTGATGTTGATTGTTCTTGATTTGTCAGTTACATGGTCCACTTTTTCAATATTTAGTTTTAAATCACTTATATTTTTATTTCAGAAATGTTTTAGTTATATTTTTAGTATTTGTTGTTTCATTGCTTTAGTTTTTCTCTTCAGAGATTTTTGTTATTCATATGTTAAGCATTTTTGTCTTCAATATTTGTCCCTTTTACTCATCCTTTATCTTCTTCAATTCTTTTATTTTTTTCCTGCCTTTTTACCTTTTACTTATCAAGGTGTTTTGTGCTACATTTACTTATTTTTTTCTTCCTTCCAGTTTAATCTCCATTCCTGAAACTGTTGTTCTCTGATGTCCAATTTCATCTTGAGATTTATCAGCTGGTGGTGTTTTCTAATTCTAATTTATGTTGCTTTTTCAAGTCTTGTATTCTTAGTATCTTTTAGCTTGTTATGAAATAATAGGTTAGAGTTTGATTTGTTTTCTGAACATTTCTTTTTGGCATACTTTCGTTGTCTCTAGTATGTTATTTTGTTCTTTACTATCTTTTTTCTTTAATAAGTTTTTATGGGATTTGGCCTTAATCCTTGTTTTGCTCATATTTACACAAAATTGATTTCCATGAATTTTTAGAGAAGGAAATTTTAGTTCAGGATTGCTTTTATAATGTCACCAAACTCCCTCTCTTGTTTTCACGCCTTTAAAATATGGTGGTTTGCTTTCTGTCTTGGCTCTCTTTCTTTTCTTTACTTTTATGTATATCTTCTTTTTCCTTTGTCCCTGTTGACTTTTTCCTGTCCATTGCTGAATCCACTGCCAGCTGTTTCTCCTCAGTGTAGTGTCCTCTTTTGGAAAAGAGCCCTGGCTGGTCAGTGTGAGAGTTTGGAGGTGCTCAGGCTGCTTGAGACATTGTGGAGCTGACCTTTGGCTCTTACATGCCTCTGTTATTGTTTTGGACATAATCACTCAGCTGCTGTTATCTGTTGGCCACTGTGCCTTCCAGCAAACACTCATTGGACATGTATGTTCTCCTGTTCTCAGGTCATTCCCTGGCCCTTCTGTTTCACTCTGTTTTCTCCTCATAGTCACTGATATGTAGGTTTTGTGGCTGTTAGTGGTTTATTACTACTTACTTGTATTTTGGAGTTTGGGATACTTTGTTAGCAATTGTAAATTTGCTTAAGTGTTTTGGGTTTTGCTACCTTGTTGATCTATCTAATTTGACTGCTTGATCTATCAACAAGATAGCAAAATGATATATTTCAGAAATTATTTCAGGGATTATTCAGAGAGATAAAAACTATGCTGCCACCACCACCAATAGCTTTAGGTTAAAATATTTTAATTTTCATGAGGCTAGAAATTATTTGCTATTTTTCCAGTGTACGCGGTAAAAGCTTTCCTTTATACATTTTTCAGTTTTCAAGAGCTGCTGGGTACTGATTTCTGTGGGCTAGCCTACTCAGGGCTGTAGGGGAAAATTGGGAAGAGAGTTCATGGCATTTCCATGTGGGCATTTCTGCTTCTCTGGGTTGCTATCTGGAATTGGATGTGTGGATCATGCTTATGTGCTTAGAAGGAAACATTCTACTTCTGAATAGTCTAAAAACTTTGAGGACCACACTGAGTCTTTGTGCTTTCTTCTTTTATATTGCCTATGATAGCATGTGCCGTTCTTATTTTGTGGTTCAATCAGAAATGAAAATGCCTCCTGTATTTTTAATTTGTTCAGATGTAAGTGTACAGTGTCTATAAAAATCTCTTGGATTTGTAAAACACTTTAGGATTTGAAAACTACTTTCGCATCCATGCTTCCAGGGAAGCTCATAAACTAGTTGTGAAATTGACTCCAGTGCTATTCATATTTCCATTATTTTATAGCTAAGAAACTAACCAACAGAGAGACTAAGTCACTTGTCCAGTGTCACACATCTAACAAGTAGTGAGAAATACAGCTAGAACTAGTGTTTTCTGATTCTCAAACCAGCAATTTATTCACATGGAATTTTTGGGTCTCTTTTATTATGACAGAAGCATGCTTGCAACGTGACATCTGATTGCATTTATCATAAAAACCATTTTATCCAGGTATTCCATATGTTCAGTAAACACCAAAACCATGTAGCAGCAAAGGAATTAAATGTGCCAGGATAATTTCACATCTCATTACCTGACGTTTTTTCTACTTAAGAGCCACCCATTAAACATTTTTGAAACTCTTAGTATTCAGCTTAACTCTGGAAAGTTATTTATAGAGAAGTACTCTGCAAACAACAACAAAAACGCAATAATCTAAACCCTTTTATTTCCTTATTTCAGTGGCTAAGCAGAAGTGCTTGCACTGAGCTTGTGTTTTCTCAGGCATACCTTAACTTATGCAGGGCTAATGGGTCCCACTTGGGTTTCTGTTCTTGGTGTATTTGACTAAGAGGAGGCTTTATCCTGGGTAAACGATGTGGATTGCTATGCTTGAAAACTTTATTTGATGTGTCTGTGATTTTATAATGAAGAGATCATTTTACAACTAGGCTTCTGCTTTTATAGGGATATTTCTTTGCTTCACAGTATGGTTTTATTGTCACATTCTACTAGTGCAGGGATTCAGAGTGTCAGAGCTTATCATACCTCTTAGAAATTGAGTCAAACGTTCCCTCCCTGCTCACTGCATAGGTGAGGGGATAGAGCTCTAAGAGGCTGTGGCTTTCTCACATACCTTATTGTTTTCTGTACTAAAGGCTTCTCACACTTCTCCTTTCTTTATGTACACCCAGCCTTAAGAGATACTAGGCCCTCAGTGTCCTAACCTCGCTGATCTTCATATTTTTCCAGTTTCATTTTTACCACTATTGGCTCTCCAATGTCTAGGCTTTATTCAGGATAAAATAATTTCAAACCCAAGAAAATGCCATATTCTCTCGCCTTAGGACCTTGGCATGTTCTGTTTCCTCAGTCTCAAAAAACATCCTTCATCACTTTTACCTGACTTCAATATGAACTTTCATTATCAGATGACTGCACTTCCCCCTAGGAAGCTTTACTGGAACATCACAGTTTATTTTAGGTGCCTCTTCCAATTGCTACCGTTGATCCCAAACGTCTCACATCACACACATCATACCACCTATCATGTGACATTATAATGAATTCTGTTACTTGTCAGTATCCTACAGTAGACTGAAAGCTCCAAGAAAACAAGAACCATGTCTGTCTAATTAACTGTTAAGTAGTGGGTGTCTACCTAACACAATGTGTGCATAAAGAGTAAATAATTACTAAATGAATGATTGACTTTGTTCATACTTTTATTTGCCTTATACCTGTATGTACACACACACACACACACACACACACACACACACACACACTGCAAGTCTCTAACCTTAAGTATTTTTTCATGACTCCTTTTTATACATATTATCTTCAATTTCTGCATCAAATAAAATTTCTTCTTTTCCTTTTTCAAGGTCCTGCACTAATTGAGGCCCTCCCTACTCCACCATTCTGATTCCTTATAAACATTATTGCTTGCCATTTATTGGATTATTGTAACTGCGTAATTATTTCATTATAGGAATATTAATGTTCAGATACAGAAGGAGTTTGGTAATCAGATTTGGCAGACCAATCTAGCTTATTCTGGGAATGCTATGTTTACCCTACATTTCCTCTCAAATTAATTTAATTCCCAGGTTTTTAGTTTTATTCATTAGCACAATGAAGACCTGATGGGGATTTCTACTAATGTGATACCTTCCCCTGCCTTTTTAAGGCATACTGTAAATTAGCAACTTGTAAATTTAATGTAGAACTCAAGGTTCTACGAATGTCTGTCCTCCATGCTTCTGATCTTGGAAGCATGATCTTGAAAGCACTTAGCCTAAGCCCTTGTGAAAGACAATAGCTCAGTGGTATTATCTGAAATTTTGCTCATACTTCTTTGTTCAGATAACTTTGGTTATCAGTGAACAACAGGAAAACTGTTTTGAAGACATTGAATTTTACTGCACATATTCCAACATGCTACGCAGAAGTGCGGAGGGTTTAACAAAGGAAAAACAGAGATGGATGCTTTTCTGAGGAGAATTTGGTATTGATTTTCTTGATCCTCTGTAGTATAACGTTACAGTTCATGTTAGTCACCAGAATTCTATTTTGTTAGCTCTTTTACCTGTTTATTAAAATAAAGTTTAAGCTCGAATACTTTCATAAGGCATTCTTCTTTATATTAGCAGGATTGGATTTAACTAAAGGCTGTTTTAAGAAACAAACAATGTTTCCTTTTATATTAATTGTCGTTTTTGGAACAGACAATCAATTATGCTGTTTTAACATATTAGCTACTCATAGAATACGCTTTGTGTTTTTATACAGAGCTTTGTTTAACATCCTGTTAAATAACTTATTTACACCAAAATATTGGGGTTTCTTTTAAAATATTTTATTATTGAATGTAATTAAATATGTATATGAGTAGAGCAGATTAAATCATTTTTAATGATTAATTGCTGGTTTTGTTGTTACTTTACAAATCTAACAAGGATCATTTAAAAGTTTGTGTAAATGTTATCTTTTTTATTTGTATTTTGTAATGTTTATAGAAATATAAAACCAACTTTGTTTCTTTGTGACTTCTCAGTAAAAATCCAGTTTGTATTAAAGCAGTGATTATTCTGGCATTTTTCTCTGCAGTTTTTGCCAATTGTTGATTAATGATTAGTTTTACTAGTTATGAAAGACTCTATATTATTTAAATGTGACTAGTTTTTTTTTCAGAATCAAGCTGAAGTATTGTTATTTTGAGAGTACAGAAACAGGTGCTATTAATTTGCAAGTATACTAATAGGTTTACTAATAGTATCCTCCTACATTCAAGTGTATTTAAAAATTTTAAACATGTAATGCTTTATGCATTGTTTGTTATAACATTTTCTGCATTGTTCTGTGTTGGTCTTCCATTCCACAGTAAGCTACTTGGGAGGAGAAACCCCATCTCATTCTTTTTTGTATCACCAAAACTTACTGCATGTTCTTGTACACATTAAATATTCAATAAATCTTTGACAAATTAATGATATTAATTTTAGTGAATTATATTTGTTGTGGAGTATTTATATGGAAGAACAAAGCAAAGCAAATTGGTTATCTAATTCCTCCTGGGAACTTTGTCTACTATGCTGTACTGGACACTCTATCTACTGTTTACCTTACTCTCTGCCCTGGAAAGGTGAACTGAATGAACACATCAACAGGACTTCTAGCTCACTGGCTTTTGGTTGAGTTTGGCCCATGGAGAGTTGTGGCAGGAGATCAGAGTGAGGGCAGAAAGTGAGGTTGGGGTGTGTATTCCCTTGGCTTCTCCCTGGAGATTGCCTATTGCTTGCTGTGTCATGTACCTGAAAGTTCTTCTTTCTCTCCAAACACGCCGTTCTACATGGCTCTCCAAACTGGTCCTGGAAACCTCTCCCTCCTCTGGTTGTCCCTTTGGACCTTGGGGTGGTAACACCTTAGCTGCTGGTAACCCTGTATTCTTCCTCTATTCCCTTAGTGAATAGTCCTTTCATAAATAAACTCTTCTCGAAGTGTACTAATTTGACTGTGCCATCTGTTGTCATTACAACCTCAACTGATAAATGAATCTTATTGTAATTTTTTAAAAATCTTATTCTTCTGTTAAATGCTCTATTAGTAGAACTTAATTTCTACAAAAGCAATCACAATCTACAAATTTGATGTAACTGAAGTGTTTTTGGTGGCATAAAACAAGCATATCAATCTTTTGAAGAAAATTATGTCTTTAATCCAGGTACTTAATTCCACCACAAAGTGGATTAAAACCATTTAAAAATCAAAACATTCATTACTTGAATAAAAAACTGAATATACACTGTGTGCGAGGAGCTATAGATAAAAGAATGAGGAAAATTCATAATCAAACACAAAATACTCATATCTTAGTGTGAGAGACTAGTATATCAATGAATAAAAACTATATAAAGATCTATATTATCTTCAAGGCACATATTTAAAATATTATCATAATACAAATGATTTTTCCTAGGGAACTATTGTGGATCATTTCTCAGATTGGAAATTTTCATTACAAAACTTACTATATGCTAGGTTAAATAAATGTGAATATATTCCTAATATATGTTAGGTAGTATTCTAAGTATTCTACAAATACTTATTTAATTCTCCTTCTTAACTCCTTTTAATTTTTTCCATCTTATGAAGTTAACAATACTAATTTCCCATTTTATATATGAGGAAACGGAGGCACAAGGAAGCTAAGGAACTTGTCCAAACTAATACAGCTACTAATTAATATAGCTGAGATTCAAGTCCAGGCAATAATGTTCTAGAGGCCATGTTCTTGGTCACTGTGCTGTGCTAATGCTTTCATAGAGTCACACCTGTAGGATGCCACACTGCTTCCTACACTCCTTATTCATCCTTCCCCCTGCAAGAATAAATCCATAACTGATTGGTGAGTTTAATAGAAGAATCAAGTTTGCATGGGTCTCTGTATTAGTTCGTTCTCACACTGCTGTAAAGAAATACCTGAGACTGGGCAATTTAGAAAGGAAAGGAGTTAAATTTACTCACATTTCTGCATGGCTGGGGAAGCCTCAGGAAACTTACAATCATGACAGAAGGGAAAGCAAACACATCCTTCTTCACAAGGCAGCAGGAGAGAGAAGTGCGAGGAGCGAAAGGGGAAAGCTCCTTATAAAACCATCAGATCTCATCAAAATTCACTCACTATCACAAGAACAGCAAGGGGGAAACTGCCCCTATGATTCAATTACCTCCACCTGGTCTCTCCCTTGACATGTGGGGATTATGGGGATTACAATGCAAGATGAGATTTTGGGTGGGAAACAGCCAAACCGTATCAGTTACATCTCCTTTCCTTTAGTTATCTGCCTACCAAAAGGAAGGGTGAAATTTCATTTCTCTCTCTGCTGTGAAAGATGGTTAGTAGTAGGTAGGGGAGGGCGTAGTCTGAGATTATCTTCCTATACACTGGTAGTGTAACGAATTCAGGGGAAGTAAGCCTGCTGCTGTTGTTGACTTAAGCCATGTGTCTACAATCAGTGTTATCAGGAATAAATATATTTCTCCATCTGCCTGGTTATTGTATCTATCTCTGAAAGGGTTTTCCAATTCAGACAGAGAAGAGAGGGAGGCTATATATTTACCTTCTGAAACCCCAACAGCCAACCAGTGAGGAAGAGAGGAAGAACATTCCAGGCAGAATAGAATGCTCTTATTCCAGAATGGCTTAGCTTATTTGAACGTTGTACCAAGTTGACATGTTCATTCCTTTGTAGCTCACTACTAGGTGAAGATCAGACTGAGATGAAACTTGAAGTTTTTAACCTCATTCTTATATTTTGTAACACATATTTTATAAGTGTAACCTGTAGGGAGTCACTGTAAGAGCCATTTTTAGAAGAGGATAAGATTAGAGAAAGAATGCAAGAAAAATAAATGGACAATAGTGCAAAATACAGCAGAGGGGTTGAATGAAAAAATGACTGTTCATTGGTGTTGGCAGTAGGGAGGCCTTCGGTGATATTCTTGAGAACAGCTTCAGGAATAAAACCCTAATTTTATATTATACAAGTATAATAGTTTGAATAATAAATTATATAATATAATAATAATCTAATAATTATAATAGTTTATAATAATTATAATACTTTGAACAATAAGTGAGAGGTGAGAGAAAAGGCAGATGGAGAGTAGACTTCTTTGAGGAAGCTTAGATGGGATGGAGAGAAGAGGAAATTTTAAGTAGCTACAGGGGAACAAAAATAACTTGGTATTTGTTGTTTGTTTTGCCTTTTTAAAAAAATATTAAATAAATGTGAATATATTACTAAGCAATAGAGAAAGCCAGAAGCAATGTTGAAAAGATTAGAACAAGAGAAAAGAAGAACTAAACTCTGGATCAACAGAAGGAGGCTGAGTCTTGTGCTGGGACAGAACCCTCTCCCTGTGGTCTGGAGGAAAGAGAGGCAGGTGGTGTGGATGCACACCTGCATCCCTTACCCGGTAATTATTAACTTGTCAGACTCTTCTCCAGTGCAGCTCACAAGCTGAACACACTATACATACTTTTAAGTGTTGAGATGGAACTTGAATCCTTGCTTGAAGAATATGTAATAAGTATTATTCCTCACAATTTAAACCCATGTCATGTTGTAAATCTCCACTTGCTCTCCCTCCAGGATTTAAAAAGAAATGTCTTTGTGTTTTCTGGATGCTTTTTTCTTTTTTAGAAAAATAATTCAGTAGTTTTTGAGGGTACAGGTTATTTTTAGTTACATATATGAGTTCTATAGTGGTGAATTCTGAGATTTTAGTGCAGCTGTCAGCTGAGCAGTGTACAGTGTAACCAATATGTAATATTTTGTTTCTTTCTGAATATGATGGCTTTGCATAGTGGCTCTCGAAGTGATCACAGTGAGGATGGCAAGTAGGGGGTGAGGTCTCATCAGTACATGTCTTTGAAATTGCTTTCCATGACGTCCGTAGTGAAGAGCTATTGACTTAGAAGCTTCCACAATTAAGAATTTCTTTTCCTCTCCATGATAGGCCTAATTTTGATCTATTCTCAATCCAAGACAATTTAGATACTATCCATGGTGACTATAGTCACCCTGTTGTACCATCAAATAGTAGGTCTTATTCATTCTTTCTAACTATTTTTGTACCCATTAGCCATCTTCCCCACCCAACTCCCTACTACCCTTCTCAGCCTCTGGTAACCATTCTTCTACTCTTTGTGTCCATGAGTTCAATTGTTTTGATTTTGTATCCTACAAGTAAGTGAAAACATGAAATGTTTATCTTTCTCTACCTGGCTTATTTCACTTAACATAATGATTTCCAGTTCCATGTGTGTTGTTGCAAATGACAATATCTCATTCTTTTTTATGGCTGAATAGTAGTCCATTGTGTATATGTACCCCATTTTTTCCCATTCATCTGTTGATTAACACTTAAGTAGCTTCCAAATCTTAGCTATTATAAACAGTGTTCCAAAAAACATTGGAGTGCAGGCATCTCTTAAATATACTGATTTGCTTTCTTTTGTGTATATGCCAAGCAGTGGGATTGTTGGATCATATAGTAGCTCTATTGTTAGTTTTTTGAGGAACCTCCAAAATGTTCTCTATAGTGGTTTTACTAATTTAGATTACCATCAACAGAATACAGTGATTCCCTTTTCTCCACATCCTCTCCAACATTTGTTATTGCCTGTCTTTCAAATACAAGCCATTTTAACTGTGGAGAGATGATATCTCATTGTAGTTTTGATTTGCATTTCTCTGATGATCAATAATGTTGAGCATCTTTTCATATGCCTGTTTGCCATTTGTGTATCTTCTTTTGAGAAATGTCTATTCAAATCTTTTGCCCATTTAAAAATTGGATCATTAAATCTTTTTCCTGTAGAGTTGTTTGAGCTTCTTATCTATTCTGGCTATTAATCCCTTGTCAGATGGGTAATTTGCAAATATTTTGTCCCATTCTTTGGGTTTTCTCTTCACTTTGTTGATTGTTTCCTTAGCTGTGCAGAAGTTTTTTAACTTGACATGATCTTATTGGTCCATGTTTGCTTTGGTTTCCTGTGCTTGTGGGGTATTAGGGCCACAATTTGGAACCTCTGGAAGAGTTGGTGGGACTATGGTGACCTCATGATGCTCACTGAATCTGGTTTCATGTAACATGAGATCACTATCTTCTTTCTCACAGTTGTAGCATAGGTAACAGGTATATTTTTATTTTGTCCTAGAAACATAGAAAGGTAGTTGCTAGACTCTCCCTAAAATCTCCCAATCAAGAGGTTGTTTAGGGACTTCATTTTCTTTTACTTCAGCATATTTTATCTTCTAGGAGAGGGACACATGGTTGTATAGCCTAAGGACAAAGGAAAAGAGTTTCAGACTATTAATTACATCTGCTTCCCAGAAGGGTTACCCACTGATATTGAAGGGCCCTAAAGAGCTTTTTTTTTTATTATTTACTTAAATCACCTGGTACTTGGATGTGCTTATGGGTCTTTTCTGAACAGTCCTCAATGCTCCACTTTAGCAAGCCATCTCTGGGTCATAGCCTTTCAGCTTGCTTTTGTGTATGTTATACATATACATATATAATGGAAACATACTGTCTTTGTGTGCTGGTATGAGACCAGGAGGAAGGCCTCTGTGTCTTGCTGGTATTCTTTCCCAAACAGTTACCACACTGTCATTTGTCTTTACTGTAATGCCTCATTTCTATTTAAGAAACAAATGAATATACTGTTGTCACAGGATCCTTGGGGTGTCACTTCTCTAGCCAGAAACCTCTGTTGTTGAGGGTACCTTCTGCTTGAATATTGCTCGTGCCCACTGAGCTTGTTCTGCCCACTCAGCCTGGCAGGCTGTGCTCAGCTTGCACTACCGGCCTGGATCCCACACTTGCCATTGGTGAGCCAGGCATGAAGCAGTGAGGGGTGTGTGGGTGAGCGAGTGTGGGGTCCAGCCACTGTGCAGAGCCAGCCACGCCAGCTGCTGTGACAGGGCAGGCAGCTCGAGGTGCTGGGCACAGGTGTCAGCTCTGTGCGAGGCTGCAACTGGGCCAAATGTACCACATGTGGTTTCCACTGCAGGCACCTGTGTCTGGACAAGGGAAATGCAGTGGCACCCAGAAGCTTGGAGATACCAGAAACTGCAGAGCTGCAGAGGGTGCCACAGCCCTGGCATGGGGAGCCCCTAGGTCTGGGGTCCCCATAGGGCTGCAGCTCTTCCCTCCTTCTTGTTGCCTACAGTGTGGTGAGTGGGGGTATGCGTTTCAGCCCTGTTTGTGTTACAGCTCTTTTTGTCCTGCCATTTGGTGGGTCCTGAGTTGTTGTCCCACATCCAGGAAGAAGGAGGCATGTGGACAACTGCAGGGTGAACAAGGTGGCAGGAGCTTCATTGAGCTACAGAACAGCTCTCAGGAGACTCATAGTGGGTAGCTCCTTTCCACAGGCAGCTTGTCCTGATGAGTGTCCAGCTCTTAGTGGAGAGGAGACCCTCAGTAGTTAGCTCCTTTCTGCAGGCAGTTCGTCTGGATGAGTCCAGGAGACCCAAAGTAGATCATTACCTCCTGCAGCTGGTAGTCTGGAGTCTGTTAGAGTCTGGCTGAGTCCAGGGTTTTTATGGGCTCAGAGGGAAGACGCGCCTGCTGATTGGTCCATGCGCGGCCATAAGCAGGCTGGAAAAAGCACTATAAATTCTAACTCCTGGCAACTGACTCCAGGCTTGGAGCCTGAACCCCAGGCTTCAGACTGTCCCTGGCTTGAAGGTGGGGTTTTACCAGGGACCCAGCCCTTTCTGCTCAGGAACCTATCATCTGCCTCCCACCATCAACATGTCATCCAGGGCATGCAGGCTGTTAATGCCAAGGGGCACCTGCAGGCCTGTGCTGAGCCTCCCTCAGCCCTGCTGGCTTCCCTCTCAGTTGTCAGCACCCAAAGTTAGAAGAGGAGGTGAGGCAGCAGGGGGCTGTTGTATTAGTGCCACTAAAGTGCATACACACCTGGCAGGTTGCAGTAGTGCCTGGGCTCAGCCACATCTTTGCTCTGCACTGGAGTGGGCACTGGGAACAGGGAGTGGGAGCAGGCACTTCTGTGCCTATGGGGACAGGGTCTTCCCAGTCCCTGGAGAGTACAGGGATCCCGGGGTCCAGAGCTGTGGCTGGGCAGCTGTAGTTGTACCTGGGAGCATGAGGTTACCACCCCACCAGCTTGGTAGGGGTCAGGGTTCCCACCTGTTCCTGGCCCCAGCTAGCTCCATGGAGTGTGCAGCCCCAGCCACGTGTCCCCCGCTGCAGCTGACATCCCACAGTGGCCTCTCCAGATGTGCTGCTGCTGCCATCACTGTTGACTTTTAACACTAGGTTTATTAATCTGAAAACCAGTAGGCCTTATTTAGAGGCTTTCTTGCCTCTGACTACCCTCATTCTCTCTAACCCCCATCCAAGTTGCCAGTAACCAAAAGGCAAATAGATGGCAAGTAGATAAATTGTAAGTGATTAATTTTGTATGACATCTTTATTTTAGTCATGTTATTACCTGATGGCTATTACATGTAGGCTTCACACTCTTAAAAATGTCAGCATCTTGGTTTCTTTTATAATCTTTTATAAAAGTATCAGACTACAAGAGGTCTCAAGATTTTTATTCTTATTTCTACCACTCTTCAATGTATAATACTGTCACATTTGAGCCAATAAGAATTTCTTGAAGAAACTTTGGATATATAAGGGCCAGGTTTTAGTTAAACCTCAATTTACTTCTCTCAGTTTAAATAGAGAGAAAATAATATCTCTAGAATTCAAAATTATGCTAGTAATATGTTATTTCCTTGGATTTTGCAAATGAGTGCTTATTTAGTCCCACATATTTTACTCAGGATTGCAAAATGAAAATATTCAAATATTAAATAACGTATTACTAGTAAGTTTTTAGTTTAGAAAGTAGTACCTAATTTTTACATCGGATCTCTTTTTTATCTTTAAAAAAATTTTTTTAGCAAGAACAACAAACCAGGTAAATCCATGCTTTATTACTTATACACATAGACATACCTGTTTATGCATGAGTCTAGATATGGAATTTATATGATTCTAGACATGGAATTATATCTAGATTTTCCTAGAGGAACCGTGAATGTCTCCCCCAAAGTTCACATGTTGGAAACTTAATCCTCAATGTCACAGTGTTGAGAGGTGGGACTTTAAAAGATAATTGGGTCATGAGGGCAGAGTGTACTAATGCTGTCATTGCAGGAGAGGGTTAGTGATTACAGGTGTGAGTTCCTAATAAAAGGATGAGTCTAGACCCCTCCCCCCTCTCTCTCATGAATTTTCTTTTGCCCTTCCACCTTCCACCTTCTAGCATGGGATGGTGTAGCAAGAAGGCCCTCTCAAGATACAGACCCTTGACCTGGCTCTTCTCAGCCTCTAGAACTGTAAGAAACAAAATCTTGTTCTATATAAATTATCCAGTGTGTGATATTCTGTTATTACAATACAAAATGACTAAGACAAAGCCATACAAAATGACTAAGACAAAGCCATACAAAATGACTAAGACAAAGCCTTACAAAAAAGTTAAATTTTTCTGGGTTTTGGTTGGATTTCTGCTGTCAGTCACAGATTTATTCTCCAGAGAATAAATATGTTTTCCCCTCAACCTGCAGGTGTCCTTTTCTCTTATGTAAACCTTAAAATGAAAGCTTCAGATGGTACTTTTAAGAACATTCTTAGTGTTTTAAAAAAATCAATGTTGTACAGATTTAAGATGCAGTTGACACTTTGGCTCCATCAGAGAACCAACAGCAGAAAGGTACCGATTTTACTTGTTCAGTCAGAGACACTGCAAAATGAAAAATTGCCTTTCCAGTTCTACTGTGACTTTGTGAATATAAAATGGTCTTCAAAGGAGGGAAGCTACTTGTCTTCATTTAACAACTGATGTCTCAGGATTATATGAATTTGTTATTCTGCTTGAAATAAATTTTCAAAGTATCTCTGTGGTTAGAAATCAGTTACAGAAATTCTGCCTGATTATTTTTCTTTCTCTTTAGTTAGGAGAAACACTAAATGAACTCTAATAGCTGCATAGCAAGAGCCAATAAATAACATGACTATAATTCACATTTTCTTTTCTCAACCTTTATTTTACCTCAGTAGCAACCTGCTTAACATCTGACCTACTCCTTAACCTATTTCTATCTTTTCTTTTGCTAAGAATACAGATTTTTGGTGATTATGAGGCTACTCTTTGCTTCTTTAACAATTTCTGTATCTGGTTGCCAGGCCATGTTGCCTGAATCTCAAATAGCATTTGAAGGGCTAAGAAATCTATAAGATGGAAAGCACCATTTTCTTGCTTGCTATCAAAATAATTAACTTGCATGGTTTAAACACTGTATTTTACTCTTATTTATTGCAAGTAATAAACATGATGAAATATATTTCATCATTATTCCATTAGCATTACAACAATTATTTGCTTGCAAACATTAACTTTTTTTTTTGGATCAGCAAAATGAAAATTCTATGCTTTCTAGAAGGCTTGTTGTTTCAAGATTAGTTTTACAATGTATCATTATGGAAGTTTTGGCAGTTACAGGCTCAAATAGCCAGATATAATAATATTTGGGCAGACTTTACTATGCCCAAATATTTGTGTTTGTATAAAAAAATTGTTTGTGTAAATATTTAGATCATGACTTTGAACATATAGCAAAATTGAAGTGACTGTATTGATATAAATCTGGGTTACTTATGGAATGTTTCTGGTTTGTTTTGTGTTGATTTCCTTGTATCTTTAGCTATAAAGTATAACAGAACTTCCAATATGGGACACAGTCCTGAGAATTACTATTCAGATCTAATACACAATGTACCCAATGTATTGTATGTTTTACTTATTGCAATTTTTCTGCATTTCTAATAAATAGTCCCTCACTTGATGATTTCCTAGCATGAGGCAACTCAAAAAGATAAATCCTTGCAAATAATGTTAACCCCACAAATCAGCAAAGCATCAGTAAAATAATATATTTTCATTCTTTCCCAGCTAAATATATATATATATCCATCCTCACAAGAACAGTTACATTAGCGTGTAAAAGACATGGTTTTGAGATAAGTCAGCTGCTATCTGGAAAAATAATAAAATTGATTCCATACTTCATACCAGAATAAATCATAAATAGATTAAATATTTACATTAAAATATGATACTCTAAAAATGCATGAAGAAATCATGAAGTAAATATGTTTTACTTATTGTAGGAAATTATAGGAAAGGTTATTGTAGGAAAAGTTTCTCTAACAATGTAAAACTCAGAATACCAAAAGAGAATATTGACAAATTCTATCATATACAAATCAAAAATGTCATATGGCAAATCTGACATAAGAAAATGCAAAATACAAATAAGTGTAATACATTATTTGCAAGTCATACTATGAGAAAAGGATTAATTTTCTTAATATCAACAGCCTGAGAAAAATAGATAAGGAAAAACTAATCACTCAACATAAAATTGTACAAAGGGTATGCACTCATAGTTCACAGAAGAAATACAAATGTCTCTTAAAATATAAAAAAAATTTACCTTATTCCTGATAAGATCAAGGCAATCTAACAAGACTAAAAATAATAGCCTTTCACTTATGAGAAAAGCAAAGGCACAAAATTTGGTAACATACTATGTTGTCAAGGATATGTGAGGAAACAAGTGTTATCACCCATTGCTGTGATAAAACAAAATCGTGTACCTCTCATAGCAGTTTGACATATTTACCAAAATTACTAGTGCATATACCATTTAGTCTAACAGTTTAACGTCTGGGAATTGATCTTATACTTCTCTTATGTATCTGGAATGATGTACACATAAGTCTATTTATTGTGATAATGAAAGATTATACACAATCTAAATGTTCATCAGTTGTGGATAAGTTTTATAAATCATGATATATATATATAGAGAGAGAGAGAGAGAGAGACAGAGAGACAGAGAGAGAGACAGAGAGAGTAAAATGCTATGTAGTAATAAAAATAATAAAGTAGCTCTTTGTGTACTATTATGGAAAGACCACTAAGACATAGTAACTAAATACAGCAAAGGGAAGAACAGTACTATAGTATTTTGCCATTTTAGTAATAAAAGGAAAATGTGTGTTTGTATGTGTGTGTCCATGTGTATAAATGCATAAGCTCTCTTACAGAATATTCCTAGTAAAAACCTAAATATACTGTTGCTTGTGAGGATAGGAACTGAACAGATTGGAGATCGAAAGAAATTGTATACTTCATAAATTTTGAACTGTAAAATATGTTTTTTACTAAAACATTAAATTGAAGACACATACACCACATGCACACTCGCAGACATATAGAAATTCAGTTCATTCAACTTTTAAGACTCCTAACTTTGAATCTAATTCCATATTTATAGCAGATTAGTATTAAGCTTTACATGACTAGGAGATTTACAAAATCCTGTAAAGATAGTTAATCTCTCATTAGAAATAAACATAGAGAATGTATCTGAACAAATCTTTTTACATTTCTACATATGCTAAAACATTTATAATAAATACCACTGTATTCACTAAACACCAAATTTAAGGACAAGTTTCTTCACTGAGAGAAAGGTAAGGGGAATTTTAGTAAAGAAGTTGGAATAAAGAGCTGGACAATAAGGTCAAAGATAACACTTGGAGGAGGGTTACATGTTCAGGTATATCCCAGACCCCCCGTGAGTGAGGTAGATTAGGATTCACAAGAGAAGAATTCCATTTCTGGCTTTGCCTTTAACTAACTATCTAATCTTGGGTATTTTGTTTCACCTTTTTAGATCTCAATTTGAAGAAAGGAATATTAGAGATGATCTTAAAGATCCTCTCAATAATTTAATATTTGGTTATTTTTATGTAAATAATTGAAAGTTTTATCACTTTATACAATGCAAGCGTTATGCATCTTATATTTTGGTAAGTTTTATAAGATACGATCAATGCCATTAAAAACTATCTTTGTATTAACCTTCCTAATGGAGCATATAATTAACTAATGACAGCCTAATAGTGATACTTTAAAAAAAATATTAAAATAGAAGACATTTGTTTAACATGTAAATGCTATGTGTGTGGCCTAGTGTTTGGCATCTGTAGTAACTTCTATGGGTTATAAAGGACATGAATACTAGTTGCTTTAATTTTCTGTCTGAGAGAAGCTTAAATCTGATCTTCCCGGATTTGTTAAAGAGGACGTCAGAGAAATGGTGACATGTGGGTTTTGCAGCATACATAGAAGCATTAAAGAAAGAATTAGAGGCAAGTTTTAAGTAGGCATGGCCAGCAATGTTAAAGAGGCATTGAAAGATCAAACATATGGGGACATGCAGTTAATTTGGAATTTATGAAATATTAAGTGTGACCAAGGAGTGGTAGGAAATGAAACTGGAAAAGTTAAGTAAGGTCAGATAACAAAGAGCATGGTTTGCATTCTAACAGGCTTGGATTTATTCTTTTGGCAATGAAAAGCCATTGAAGTTTTTAAAGTAGGTGACTAATAGGCATTTTAGATAGATTATTCTGAGTATTATTGAGTAAGGACTTAGAAAATAGGAGACTGGAGGCACCTGGACAGATTAAGACATTTGGCAATAGTGGGTAGACAAAGGATGATAAATGTTTGAACGAAAATAAAATCAGAATCTTGAAATTGCATGTGAGGGTGTGTGGTTGTTCTGGTGGTGTGAGCTTATTTTATCTAAATTCTGGAGATTAGAGAGAATCCAATGACATCTCAGAAACAATAGCACTTTATTTCATTCTTTCTCGCTCTCTTTTGCACTCTGCCAAAAGTTAAAGCCTTTATTCAAGTATTCCTTTCTGTTTCTATTACTTCCCTTAAAACTTTTCTCAGTATGATTGTCTATACTATTTTTTAAAATTTTACTTTCTGCTAATTAAGAGAAAAATTTAATTTTTCATGTTCTATAGTCTCTAAAACTAGTTGTAGACAGTGTTCTCTTTAACAAATGCAGTTGAAAAAACAAAGTACAGGGAGCAGAACAAGCTGAAGAAGTGGCTGTGGAGATTAGACCTGAGGGTTTAATGGAAGAGTACATTTATTTAGCCTTTAGAAGCCCCATGTGGCTGACCTGGGCACCAGTATTATTCTCCCTGCTTTCTCTTGCCTTGATGACATACGGGAGTAATGCTGATTCCAAAGAAGGAAGAAGGGGTGCTTCTGACCCACATTAAAATGAAAAATTTTAAGCAACATTTTGAATTCTTTTATCAGAACTCTATTTTGTAGGCTTTTTCTTTTTTCAAAAAAATTTCCATTTTAACGAGAATCTGTTAGCTCAGCAACCAGAATGTTAAACAAACTATTTGTCTAAACCTCTAAAACCTATGCAATGGAATTGTGTTGAAATGTTTTCCCAATTAGAAGTTGGTTCTTTAGCTTAATTTCAGGTGCGAGAATCTTTCTCACAGTAAGTGGGACTACAAAAACAGTTTAAGCATTTAAAGTTATTTTAATCAATTCTGGCTTCTAGTACATATTCAACACATTATTTCTTTTTAAGGGAGTTATTAAGTTGGGCTATAAATCTGAAATTTAACTAAGCTTTTTTTTTTTTTTTTTTTTCTGTACTTGGTGCCAGAAAAAGTGTTTCTGAATCTTCTTTCTTTGTGCTCCTTCCAGCTACTTGTAAAGGGTCACTGTGTTCCTAAGTTGAATATTTCCTTCCCAATGTTGATGCTCCCCTAAGAGAAAGAACAACAATGTTTGAACTTCAGAGATGGTTTTGCTTCTTGTTTCCCACCCTCTCTTCCCCATCTGTGTAATGTTGTACTTTTTGCTTGATTGACATTAAACAAAAACACACATGATTAACGATCTTTCTCTGTTGCTCATCCTTTGATATTTTGAGTCAGTCAGCAGCATGTTCTTAGTGCATGAAGGTGGCTCATTTGCCCACTGGGATCTTTAGTCGACTGGCACCAATAGAGCTAAACATTTGCATTGAATATCAGCATTATTTTCTCTCAATACCAACTACCAATCATTTAAAAATTAAACTGTTGGCCTTATGGGTTACAAAATAGAATCCAACAAATTACATTCTACAAAAAATTAATTCACCTTGGTTATTTGAGGATTTGTTATACTTCAGGGTCACTGTGGATATCGTTTATACTATTGCTAGATTAGTTATGGGAGACAGCATTGACTTAGCCTATAAGGAAATAGTTATTGTTTTTTAATAGCCTCTGTGGTTGATATATCGTTCATAATTGAGATTGAAGGTAAGCAAGAACTGCAACTCAAACATGTTTAAAAGTAAGGATTTTTAAAATTTCACTGAAAGTCCATTAGTTGAGAAGTTTCTAGACGTGGTGTTATTAGTACTTAAATTATGTCATTTCTAGGTTAATTTTCATTCTCTGCTGCCCTCAAGGTCAATGTCATATGAGGGTGGGGTCCCCTCCTTATAGTGGCAGGATGGCTACCAGTGGTCATTGAGTTTAAATGGTTCCTTGTTAATGTCTAGCAGGAGACATTTCTTTTTCCTAGGAGACTGCAAAACTCTTCACATGTATGCCATTGGCCAAAATTGGTTTAGGACTCTTCATCTCTGAGTCAGAATAATTGATACTGGAAAGTCATCCATTGATTACTTTAGTGGTAGAATCTTCACATAGGAAGGGTAGCTGTGACATCTAAACAGGTGCTCACTACAAGTCTAGGAATAACAAGGAGAACATATATATACAATTAGATGTTTTAGTGTTATAATTTTCTTTAATTACTTTTAGCTTGGCATTGCCTGGAAGAATTCTTCCCTAAATGGTTCCCACTTCTGCCATCATATACAAGAAAATTTGTATATTCTGAATAAAATTAAACCCGTATCCTTTGGGATCGGAATATGTAACCTCAGCAGACAACAGCTTAAACTACAAGATCTAGCTGCCCCTCCTCATGTGGTATCGGACTTGATTTCTTTAAGGAAGCCAACAAGTCTCTTTACAAAGTCCTGGAATTTCTGAACACTGGTGTGTATGTGTGCACATGTGCATACACACAATACTAATTGAGGGAGAGGGATGTCATTGGCTTCCTGTAATTTTTTATTTGTCACTCTGACATTGACATGTATGTTTTGGGCTTCATATGGTATAATTTCATAACTCTAAAAATATCAGAGTATATTGGACATAATAAGTATGGTTCCAGCTTATTTATCACAATAAACCCATGATAAAATTGATTATGTATAGTTTTTTCCACTGAGTAGAAATCTAAGATTGATTCAGACATGAAATACAGCATTTGTTTATCCAAATAAGCAGGTAATGATTGAGGTCCGATGAAAGAGAGTCCTGTAGGAAAAACTGCATACACATTTTAAATTACTTGATGGAAAAGCCATGTAAAAAAATCACAAAAATAATTTTAATTACTGGAGAACTAGGGAGCATGAATATACTTAAAATTAGATGCTGTGATGATCCTATTTGAACACTGCTATCATCCAAATAAAAATATAACTTTATTATCAGTAATTCCTTTTAGAAATACAAAAACATCTAGTCAAAAAGATGAGCCATTAACTGTCATGAGCCATTCATACATTTCAAAATCTTAAAATAAATGTATGCTAAATGCTTTATTTAACTCATTAAAAATATTCTCCCCCATCTCCATTTCATCTTTGTATAAAGTCCTCCAGAATGGAACAATTCAGTGGTTGCTATATATAAAGATTTCAGAGAAATAAATGCAATGCTTAGGAATATTCTTCTGGTGAGATACATAAGGCATACATGAAGAAATAAAATGATTTTGGTAATTATGATTAAAAGTAAATATTTTTTCAAAAAAGTCATACAGATAACAGATTTTATTCAATTAAGGAAGAGCTTAAAAATTTGTTTTGATAGCATGAATTTCATGTTAAGTGTTCATACACACACACAGCAAAAGGATACAAGGAAACTGTTGGAGGTGATGGATATGTTTATTACCTTAAATGTGGTGATGATATCATGGCTATATACATATGTCCAAACCCATTAAATTGTATACATTAACTATGTGCAGTTTTCTCTAAATCAATTATACTTAAAACTGTAAAAAAATACTTTTAAAAAGTGATTTTATATTTATATTTGTGCCAGGCACTATTTTTGGTCCAAAGATAGGACAGATAATGTTCCTCTTATTATGAAGGTAAAATTGTAGTTGGAGGGAGGGACACAGATAATATAACTGTTTATTAAATGGCCAAGATAATTTCATATAGTGATAAATGTAATAAAGCTGAGAACAACCCCCAACTGAAAGCCAGCAAGAAAACGTGGACCTCGGCCTTAAAATTGCAAGGAATTGAATTCTGCCACCATGGTCCTTGAAGCTTGTTCTTTTCCACAGCCTACACATATGAGCCCAGACTAGCTGACACCTTAACTCTGGCCCTGTATAACCCTATGCAGAGAACACAGTTCTGGCACACTGGGTCCAGACTTCTGACATAAGGAAACTGTGAGACAATAAATGGATATTGTTTTAAGCTGCTTAGTTTGTGGTAATTTGTTATGACAATGATAGAATATCCTTCAGTGCTAACCAGCTATGAATGCTTTCTGTCTCCTGGGTCAGCCTGCCATATAGGCAAGGACTTCTGCTTTGGTCTTTACTTAATAATATATTCTATTCCTATCTGAGTTATCGAAATATTTACTATCTAGGTTGCTGCAGCCACAGCACTGTCACTTCAGAAAAATATTCCCTGATAAACTAAACACTTGAAAATTTAACCATTTCACTCTTTGTAACACTTGCTAGCATGTAGCATTAGCTAGCACCTAGCATTAGCTAGCACCAGTCTATCTCTTCCTATTACATGACAGTGTAATACAAATGCAAGTCAAATTGATCGTCTGGTAAAATGTCAAATCTTGCAAAAAGCAAAGATTGAATAAAGTTGATGGAAGTTATGTTGGAGACTTGTCAAATAACAATCTTGCAGAATCAGACCATTTACTAATGAAGAAGGAAGAAATTGGCCAGGATGGTTGTGGGATAGTGTATACACTCTAAGTGACCTTCCCCGCTGCTACTAATGGCTAAACATATGCAGTTAACCAACATTTTCTGTAGTGTGCTTGAATCCTCTGATTCATATGCTAGTATTTTTGCATCCTTTTTGGATTCTATTTTTTTATTTGTGCCCCATCCAATCATCACATCTTCCTAGGAACGGGATTCTGTGAAGCCTAGTCCTTTGGATTCCTGTTTCCACTTTGGCTCAGTAGTGTGTCCACTAATATATTCTATCAGTTACAGAAGGAAGTTCCTGTTGCCGAATTGGACATCCTTGTAGCAAACATTGCCTGAATCAGGCATGATCTTGCCACACCCCTTAGACAACGCTGCAGTCTCCACTGGCTCTCCTTGTCTGGCCAGCTTCTGTTGCTGGGAAAATTGCACACATGTCTTCCCTAGCAAGCCCTGGGCAGCTGAGCTGCACTCAGTTCCAGCTTCCTCTCCCCTTCCCAACTATTCCTGTTACCAAGCTCCTAAGATAGCTTACTAGAAACCAAGACTAAGTGATTATCAATGTGATCTTTTGGAAATGCTTTTAATTTTTCCAGGCCAGATAATTTTTGCTTTGATGTACTTGGAATGTTTTCCAGAGATGCAGGCATTTCCTTTTGTGGCAAAAGCTGAGAGTTGTGTCCTATCTCTTCTATCCTCCCCCCACGCCATCCCCTGCATGAAATAGAGCTACCCCACCCTCAGTAGCACTAGGACATGTGGCCACCCAGAATACATATGTCTAGTCTCCTTTCAGCTTGGTTTGATGATGTGACTAAATTCTAGCCAATAGGAAATAAGGATCTGTTTCACCTTGGAGAAAATGTCCTTAATAGGATAGAGAATGCTCCTATGTCTATTTCTTTTTCTCACTGATTAAAATATAGACATGACAATTGGATCTGGGTCAGCCATCTTGGATCACAAGAGAGAAACAATAGGACAAAAGGAGCTTGGAGTTCCTGATGATTTTGGAACTACTAAAATAGCCCTGGACTTCTTAAGTTTTTATAAGACAGAAATAAATGTCTGTTTTGCTTACACCATGGATATTTTGGGTTTTCTGTCACTCAGTCAAATCTAATCCTAAGTAATATATTCTGTACTGCAAATTCACTTAAGATTTTAGCAAATAAAATGAATAACAAATATGATATATTAACATTTATATTTTAAGAGAAAAAAGAAACCCATAATTTTGTCATTCTAATAGCTCTATTTTCCAAAAATACCATTGTTGTTTTACTCAGGTATGTATGTTTCTTGGATTCAAGTTTTTTTTAGAAAATTTTATTCTAGCTTTGTAACTAGAAAGGCTATTGTGCATTATTCTATAACTGATTTAGAGCTCCCAAATCCTACTTTCTCTTTGATTTACCTATAGATATCTCTCTCCCTCCCTGCCTCCCTCTCTTCCTTATTTTCTTTTTTTCTTTGTTGGTGCTGCTGCTTTCCTCCTCCTTCTCTTGCTCATTTTACTCCTCTACCTTCTCCTTCTTCTTCATATATTGAGAGAAATGTTTTGGGTCACTTTTAAGATAATCTGTTTTAAAAAAGGAAAATAAACCAGTTTGTGGGTTAATATCTGTGGGACTCAATTTCAGCATTCTTGTACAGTGCTTTAAAGACCCCTTCTCTGCCTTGGCAGAGATCCTGGTCCAAGCATACAATGCATAGCTATTTATAAGTGAAGGGTTGTTGTTATCCTTTCACTCTTTTGAAGGATTAAGTCCTAAGAACCTTAATGGATACTCCCTTTGGGTACAATTATGTTGTTTACTAAACACTTTTTTTTTGTTTCAGCTATACCAGATGGACCTTGAAGAAAGATCTCTGCCATGTGTATTTCTGAACACCTCAAAGAATAGTTTATTTGTTATTCAAGAAGGCAGATAGGCAAGAGAAGTAGCTTCTGAGCATGGGCCAAACTCTGCTCTGTTGTATATCCTCATCCTTCAACTGCCAAGGCCTAGGGAAGGGATGGCACCACATGGCAGACAGTGTGCTCAGGTCATTTTTAGCACCTTGTCTGAGACTTCAGGGACTGCCAAGAGTAGCATGACTAATACCTCTGTTGGAACAGTGTATTACATAGTGTGTCTATGTGTTTGACGTTGTACTAAAAACACCAGTCAATACAATAGAAAATGTTTTCAACAGTAACTGTAAAAATCACAAAGTGTTCTTCACTTAGATGGTTACTTCTGATATGAACATTTGGTAAATAAAATGAAGACAAAACATTAAATCTAATTCAAAGAAAGACTTTCCATGGAGAAACTTAACTTTGTGAGGCATAGGCTTGTAACCCTCTGATTAATTTCCTTAATCCTGGAAAAGAATTTAGAATACCTTGTTCAGCTATGGTTTCTATGCGTCATAGTACACTCACTCTCACTTATTTTTGCTAGCTCTTTTAGGACAAGTTAAAAGCTTAGTTGATATAGTGAAACAAGTGCATTTTGTGTAGCTGTATGGTTTGACTGCCAGACAGATGGATGAAAACTTACAATAGATGAGAAAGTTGTTCAATGGGACTAAAACATTACTGTCACAAAGTACAGAAATTCAGATTCAGCTGTCTGCTAGTCTGCCCCCACCTTCAGCCCTGGTTTCTAGTAGAGGGAATAGAAAAAGCGAGGTGAGACTAGTGATTCTGGGTAATCTTTTATCCCTTAAATTCTACACTGCATGACTCATCAGATAAAATTGCTCCCAAGTATTCCTCCAAAGGTTTACTCAACCCTATTTTCTTCTGAAAGTAGCAAGCTATGGTGGGAAGAGATCGTTGTAGATTTTTTTTTCTCTCACTTTCTTCAAACTTATCAGTGCTGCCACCTGAACCTATAAACCTTGTTCTATAGGAGACAAATGATATTAAATGCATTTTGGGAACAGATTTAACAATACCCTCATCTTTCTCAGACAAACAGAAAAATTATTGTGTCCCTCTACTTTCTCCAGGAGACTTAAGCTGAATAAGGGTCTTCAGAACTAAAGAATCTCAGTCCTACTTGAGAGGCTTCATCAAGAAATGGTCATGTACATGTGGGAATAAGCAAGCATCAGAAATAACCAAAGTTAGAAGGTTTCAATGTTTCTTCTCTTCCACTTTGAAGGGTATTCAGTGGTTCTGTGGCTCCAGAAGGACTCAGTTGTGATTTCAGTGGTCATGATGGTGGCAGGCAGGAACTAGTATCATGCCATCTGGGAAAATTGTCCTGACTATGTGTTTATATAATTGATGCCCACCTGCCACCAAAACTGTGAGTTCCCAGCAGTCAAGGATAGTGTCTGTCGTATTCACATTGGTAGCTTCAACACCTAGCACTGTCCTGGCACGTAGTAGGATCTGAATGGATTTTTTTGAATGAATGATTTTAATAGCAAACTGCAGGAGGTTCCTTGAACTCCACAGAATAGCCATTTCTAATACAGCTTCAGACAGGAATGTTGAAATAAATGACAACCATAGGATATAGGCAGTTGCACTTTGTCATGAAAATTTTTTTCCACTTGTTTAGGCATAAATTAGATTTTTTTCCTATAAGAAATGATCAGCCAAGGGAAATCACATTAGCAATATTTAGAAAAATAAGACATACTAGACATGGATGGATTCTTTTTAACTTTAAGTATTAAGAATTGCCATTTAACTCAAACATCTGGTAAGATATATCACTATAAATCATTTTTTGAATAACCAAAATCTTGTTTACTTATATTGCCGTTTACTTTAAGGCAGCTATTCCTCTCTATGGGCCCCATAAAGAGCATCAGAATTTTATGGAATTTATGGTCATTGTAAATACTATCATGTAGCTACTACACATCTTAGCTATACTAGTCTTTTTTAAACTAGTAAAAGAAATAAAAGAGGAGAAAACAAAGCAAAATCTGCCTTTCCTGGCATATTCATCAAAAAGAAACCTCGAACTATTATGAATACTTAACAACAGTGTCTGTGTCTGAAACAGCACAGATATTGCTCTCTGATTTTCGAACTCCCTTTGCTGAACAATCTTTAATTTTCTTCCCATCTCTCACAGCTTGCCTAAGAAGTATTTTTGCCTATAATATCATAATCATGCATTAAAAAATTCTATGATTGTTGGCAATTAATATGCATGGTCCCCTCCCCTCCCCTCCCCTCCCCTTGCCTTCTCTTCCTTCTATTTTTGATACAGAGTCTCGCTCTGTCGCCCAGGCTGGAGTGCAGTGGTGCGATCTCGCCTCACTGCAACCTCCACCTCCCGGGTTCAAGTGATTCTCTTGCCTCAGCCTCCTGAGTAGCTGAGACTACAGCTGTGTGCCACCATGCCCGACTAGTTTTTGTATTTTTAGTAGAGATGGGGTTTCACCATGTTGGTCAGGCTGGTCTTGAACTCCTGACCTCGTGATCTGCCCGCCTCAGCCTCCCAAAGTGCTGGGATTACAGGCGTGAGCCACTGCACCCAGACTGCATGGTTTATTTTTCAAGAGTGAGAAACCTTCCCTTTTTTTAATCATGTTTTTTTCTTATTCACACATTTTATAAATAAATATTCAAAGACTTCTACATAAAACTTTAAAAAATATAATTGTACCGTACAGTAGTTTCATCTTTAGTGTTATTAATGAAAATCAATATTGGAATATTGGGATCAGAGCAACACAAATGCTCCCTCCATTAGTGACCCGCAATCACTAAAGATTTGATCATCAAAAAGAGGGAAATCCAGGATATCTCTAGAGATGTTTCCTCTTACAATGAGTACTGCTTCATCTCTTCAGTTGTAATTCTATTTAGACTAAACTTAATAAGGCCTTGATGGTACATGTGAAAGATGAAATTATGTAAATACCTTTGTTAGGCCTAGCTGCTCAAGAAAAGCCTTCCAGCTGAGAAATGGGAGGCATACTCTTCCTTTTCCTTAGTGCTCATGGCAAGTCTAAACCAAGTCCAAACCAAAGCTGAAACAGTGGCAACTTGTAGTTTGCATGATTGTTTATTTGTTTTCTAAGTAAATAGAAGAAATAAGGTATTTTATAATTCAAAAATTTTAAATTTAGTAGGTTTTGAGAAGGAAAACAGTACAATAAAAAAGATAGGGGAAACAAAATATCATAATATCTGTCCTTGGATGCTTAATCGGACCCACAATCCTTTGCGTGGTATTTCTGAAGGAGCCACTAGCAAGCTTATCAGAACACCAAGTTCTGACAAAATGACAGGATCTTGTCACACGTTCCTGATAAGTGTGTGATCTTGGTCTTTTTTTTTTTTTTTTTTTTTTTTTGAGACGGAGTCTGGCTCTGTCGCCCAGGCTGGAGTGCAGTGGCGCAATCTCGGCTCACTGCAAGCTCCGCCTCCCGGGTTCACGCCATTCTCCTGCCTCAGCCTCCCAAGTAGCTGGGACTACAGGCGCCCGCCACTACACCCGGCTAATTTTTTTGTATTTTTAGTAGAGACGGGGTTTCACCGTGTTAGCCAGGATGGTCTCGATCTCCTGACCTCGTGATCCGCCCGCCTCGGCCTCCCAAAGTGCTGGGATTACAGGCGTGAGCCACTGCGCCCGGCCGTGATCTTGGTCTTATTCTCAAGCTGCTGCAGAACTCGACTGCCATTGAAATGTGCAAAAGAAAAATTTCCTGGCATCTTAAAAAAAATGTCGAAGTCAGTTACTCCACAAGTAAGTCTTACCTAATTTATGAAACAACAACAAAAAAATCTAAATTCTGCTGGTTAGCTGTGAGTAGCTTTTTAGGGCTTATTTATTCAGTACATTCATTTCATTGCTTTCACATGTTAATAGCTATTCATTCACTGTTCCCTCTGAATTGCATCTTAACAAGATTATGCTCCTTTTTCTAATTTATTGAACTAGCATGGAATATATTTATATAAAAATTAGCTGCTTAAATACTTCCTTGATGAAAAACATAGCTGTTTTAATTTTATTATGAATTTTAATCAGGAAAAAAATGACCTTTGAAATTTTCTTCTACCTCATTTTATGTTTGTGTGTGCTTGTGCTTCTCTCTCTTTATGTAATTAGACATCTTTATAATTTAATTAAATTTTATATAAAAAACATGTGACTGGACAGTAAAAGTTTGTTTTGCAAGAAAAATCTTAAGGAAACAGTTAATAAATTAATATGACTAACAGAAGACGGCTTGTTTTCTTTGAAAATACTAATTCTTCCAGCGCAGTGCATCTATTTCACAATAAAACATATTCTGGTTTTCTTTTGATTTAGAAAAAAAAATCCTCTGAAGCTAATCCAAAAATGCCCTGTTCTCAGTTTCTTTTGACGCAAAGTTCCAAGCCTTTTGGGGATCTACTGTAATTGTTGCCAGTCTAACAAGTGCCTCTTCATACCATACCCAAAATACCAACTCACAAAAATGGTTCTCTGATAAGAGAAACCAAATTTTTGTCTCCTGTTTGAAGATTACAAAAACCTGTATGACTGGAATGAAGCTTTAAATAAACTGGTGGTCCTTAAAGACTTTAATGTATAAAAGAATGTACCACAGAGTATTGTTAAATGTCTATTTTCAAACCCCAGCTTCAAAGAGGCTGATCCAGTAGGTGTGAATTAGGGTTTAGGAATAATTTGTAATGAGTAACCTCAAGTGATTATCATGCTGGCTGTCCCAGGACCACACTGAGAATGCAGAGAATACTTATCAAGTTACTAATGCAATTATTCTTTTCAACGTTAAGATGAAAACCAATTAAGGTCATGTCAACTTTATGAAAGAAATTTGCAGGTTAGTGTGTTTGGTTGTGATTTTTCACACTTATGCTGGCAGTGAGTTGAAGTTAAAAGATAAACTTTTTTTCTTTTGCTTTTTTTTTTTTTTTTAGACAGAGTCTCACTCTTGTCCAGGCTGGAGTGCAGTGGCATGATCTCAGCTCAGTGCAACCTCTGCCTCCCAGATTCAAGTGATTCTCCTGCCTCAGCCTTCCCAGTAGCTGGGATTACAGACATGCTCCATCATTCCCCGCTAATTTTTGTATTTTCAGTAGAGACAAGGTTTCACCATGTTGGCCAAGCTGGTCTCAAACTCCTGGCCTCAAGTGATCCACCCCACTCGGCCTCCCAAAATGTTGGGATTATAAGTGTGAGCCGGGCCAGGCACGGTGCCTCACGCCTGTAATCCCAGCACTTTGGGAGGTCGAGGTGGGTGGATCACGAGGTCAGGAGATCGAGACCTTCCTGGCGAGACCTTCCTGGCTTCCCGTCTCTACTGAAAATACAAATAATTAGCCGGGGCGTGGTGGCGGGCGCCTGTAGTCCCAGCTACTCGGGAGGCTGAGGCAGGAGAATTGCTTGAACCCGGGAGGCAGAGCTTGCAGTGAGCCGAGATCGCGCCACTGCATTCCAGCCTGGGCAACAGAGCGAGACTCTGTCTCAAAAAATAAAAAATAAAAAAAAAAAAATAAGAGTGAGCCACCACGCCCAGCCAAAAGATAAATTTTGGCCCATTTGTAAATTGAATCATTTGGTTTTTTTTTTTTTTTTTGCTATGGAATTGTTGGAGCTTCTTATACATTCTGGTAGCTAATCACTTGTCAGGTGGACAATTTGCAAATATTTTCTCCCATTCTGTGTATTATCTCTTCACTTTGTTGATTGCTTACTTTTCTGTGCAGAATTGTTTAACTTGATGTAATTCCATTTGTCTATTTTTGCTTTTGTTGCCTGTGCTTTTGATGTCTTATACAAAACAAAAAAAGTCCATAGGGTTTTCCCAATGTTTTCCCAATGTTTTCTTCTAGTAGTTTATAGTTTTACATCTTAGATTTAAGTTTTTAACCCATTTTGAATTGATTCTTCTGTATGGTGAGAGATGGGGTCTAGTTTCATTCTTGTACATATAGTCATCTGGTTTTCCCAGCACATTTTATGAAGAAACTATCCTTTCCCCATTGTATGTTCTTTGCCTTTGCTGAAGATGAGCTGGCTGCAAATGGATGGATTTATATCTGGATTCTCCATTCTGTTCCATTGTTCTATATGTCTGTTTTTGTGCCAGTACCATGCTGATTTGATTACTGTAGCTTTGTAGTGAATTTTGAAATCAGGTAGTTTGATGCCTCCAGTTCTGTTCTTTTTGCTCAGGATTATTTTGGCTTTTTTTGTGGTTTAATACAAACTTTAGTTTTTTTTTTTCTATTTCTGTGAAGAATGTTATTGATATGTTGATAGGGATTGTATTTAATCTGTAAACTACTTTTGACAGTACTACCATTTTAACAATGTTAATTCTTCCAATCCATGAGCATGGAATATCTTCCCATTTTTTGGTGTCCTCTTCTATTACTTTCATCAGTGTTTTATAGTTTTCCTTGTATAGATCTTTCACTTCTTTGGTTAAATTGATTCTCAGGTATTTTGTATCCTTGGTGGCTATTGCAAATGGGATTGCTTTCTTTATTTCTTCTTTAGATTGCTCACTGTTGGCATATATAAATGCTACTGGTTTGGTATGTTGATATTGTATCCTGCAACTTTACTGAATTTATTTTTGGTGAAGTCTTTAGGTTTTTCTAAGTATAAGATCATGTTATCTGTGAATCTGAATAGACATTTCTTAAAAGAAGACATACAAATGGCCATTAGGTAAATGGAAAAAATGCTTAACATCAGTAACCAAATGCAAATCAGAATTACAATGAGATATCATCTCACTCCTGTTAAAATGGCCTTTATGAAAATAAAAAAGAAACAAAAAATCTCAGGCAATAACAGACACTGGCGAGGATGTAAAGAAAGAAGAATACTTGTACACTCTTGGTGGGAATCTAAATTAGTACAGCCACTATGGAGAACAGCATAGAGGTTCCTCAGAAATTGAAAGATAGAACTACCATAAGATCCAGCAATTCCACTACTGGTCATATTGCTTACAAAAGGGAAATCCAGTATATTGAAAAGATATCTGCACTCCATGTTTATTTGAGCACTAACCATAATAGCCAAAATGTGGAATAAACCTAAGTGCCCATCAGGGAATGAATGGATAAAGAAAATATGGTCTATACATACAATAGAATATTGTTAATCCATTAAAAAAAGCATGAAATCCTGTCATATGTTAGCAACATGGATGGAACTGGAGGTCATTATATTAAATGACGTAAGTGAAATGCACAAAGTCAAATATTCCATATTCTTATTCATATGTGTGTGTTAAAACTTGTTTCTCATAAACATAGATAATCAATTTGTGGTTGCCAGAGGCCAAGAAGGTAAGGGGGAAGAGGATTTGAAGAAAAGGTGATTAGCAGGTACAAATATGTGGTTTGATGAAAGAAATAAGAATTAGTGTTAGATAGATCAGTAGAGTAACTATAGTTCACAATAATGTATTTACATTTTGAAAGAGCTAAAAGAGAATAATTCAAATGGTTCTAGTATTAAAAAAAAGAAAACTATTTAAGTGGGTAGATATCCCAGGTACACTATTTTGATGTTTACACTTTATATCAATATATTACATTTTCACATGTACTCCCAAACCATGTACATCTATTATGCATCAGTAAACATTTTTTGAAAAAAGATAAGAAAGACAGAAAACATAAATGTGGTCATCTTAAAATGGAGATGCTTGGCTGTGTGTGTGTGTGTGTGTGTGTGTGTGTGTGTGTGTGTCTGTCTGTGTGTCTGTGTGAGTCTACTAATGGAAACTTCCCTTGGCTTAACTGGTACTCATAAAACAAAGTAATCCATTTTGTTGCTGTTGTCGATTTATCAGAAAATGTAACATCACAGGGATTATGTTTGAAAATTATAGGTAATTTAAGAAACTAATTGGTAACAAACATTTTCCAATTTGCACCGTTTTATCATGCAACTATTCTCCTTAACCCCCGAAGATAACTTTTCACTTTTCACTGTTTTTACTTTCAGTGAGTTTTTGATGCCTATTCATCACATCATGACCACAGGGTAGAATTACAAGTCATTTTCCAAGAGAAAGAACCATTGGACCTTAGAACAAAAAGGAAACAAAGCATTTAGTTTAATGGCCATGTTTAACATAAGAATCTGATTTGTTAGAGTCCTTAAGTGTCTGTCTAACTTCCCCAGAAAGCTTAGAGCCTGAAGCAAATGTTTATGTGATATTAATTTATTAAGGAGTACAATCTGAGGGAAGCAGGATGTGGGGGAAGGAGAGAGAAGGAGGGAATGTGTTACCCAGCTGCCTACCACTTGGTACAGATTCAGACGATTAGTTGATTTTGCAGGACCATATTCTGAGAGGGCATATGAACAAATGTTTCTCAAATAAGTCTGTCCACAGGTAGGAGAAGAGATGAATTTCTCCACTGCTTTCTACCTCCCATTGGTCATAGTTTTGCTCCATGGATGTCAATTCTCTTGTATTTCCAGGCTACAAACTTCATCACTGACAGAATTCCTGGGGCAATAAGTCAGAGTTCTGTAGTGCAGTCAGGAGACTAACAACTTTGTGCCCTATGAGGTTAGTAGCTCAGTGGAGCTGGATGGAGCTCATGCAGAGTTTTTGGCCATGGCAATGCCTCAGATAAAACAAGTGGCCAAGGGCCTCAGAGATAAGCAAGGCTCTTAGGAGGCAGAAAAGAGGGAGGTTTGATCCAGTTAAGTTTCCTGTGGGTATGGCAGAATCAAGGGTAAAACATGCTTATGTGAAATGCATTTTTAAAAATTCTGATCATAATTTTTTAACCATGGCAAACAAGAAAAAGGAAAGCAGATGACTTTTGCATTGATGTTGTTTCCTTCAGAAAAATGTATTTTATGTTCTTAAGAAAAAGAAGCAACTGGCATATGTTTCTGACAATATGGCAGATTAGAATTGAAAAATCTTCTTTGCATAACATACTAGATAAAAAGATAGCCAACATACCTTTAAATTTGTAGTGAAACAAGTGAAAAAGTAAGGATGTTGAACTATATTAAGAATGGGAACTTCTGTTGATCAAAAGGCATTATTAAGAGATTGAAAGTGCAAGACAGAAGGGAAGAAAATCATAAATAACAAAAACTGTGTTTATACCCAAAGTATATAAAAGCCTCCTGTAAAACAATATACATTTCCAAAAAGTTTAGATGAACCCACTAGTAAAATGGCTTGATTTTTTTCCCCAAAGGTTATTTATGTTCAAATGTTCAATGAGGATGTGAAAATGTTCTCTGCACTAACAGGAACATGTAAATTAAAACTGCAAGGAGATACCAGCACACACTCACCAGACTACCTAAACTTAAAAAGACTGGGAATGGTAAGGATGCTGATGGGTTTAAGGACACACTACTCCAAATATGGCCCCATGGCATATTGAATATTTTAATCTGAGGAAATTAGAGAAATGACAGGTGCAGGAAGGAGTTTCTAGTCTTCTCCTGAAGCAGGTCATAAGCCCCTCATGTGAAGGAGTCCCCCACTTTTCCTGCAAAAGCAGCATCCTTATCTCTGAAGACAGACAGATGCCAAGAAGAATCTGAGTGACAAGGTCTTGCTAAGTTTCCCCCAGTCAACTACCCTCAGCTTGTATCCCTTTTTGTCCTATCTCATTTGCCTTCAACTCTCTGCTTTTCATTAAACTCAGTATAAAAACACTGAGGTTTAATTGTTTCTTCAGGTCTTCCTTTCATTATGAAAGCTCCCATGTTGTAAAACATAGATTAAATACATTTTTGTGCTTTTCTCTTGTTAATTTTTTTGTTGTTGTTATAGAGGCCTCAGCAGAGAAATTAGAAGGGTAGAAGAGAATCCTTACCATGTGAAATAACTGGAATTCTACAATTTGCTGGTGGTATATATCAGCACAACTATTATGGAAAACTGTTTGGTAGTATTACCAATGAAGAGGTTCAAAATATGCCACCTCAAAATATATCATTTTGGAAAATGGAATGTTTTGAGCTAAAGGCAATTGAGAACTAGCAGGCCCAGAAAAAGCTTTTAATTTCCTCCTTAACCACTTAAAATAGTGTATAAATTTCCACTTTTGTAAAAGAAATTTTCATCAGTAAAAATATCTGTATTAGGAAGAGAGTTACTCTCAGAGACAATTTTTATCACCTGAGTGACTCTTCAAGGCATAACAAGGCAACTTTTATTAACTATACTTTTCCTCCTGTCACCCTCCCATAATTTACCTCCTCCCCCATACCCAGAAGCCCCAAATGGCTGTTTCTTTGCATAGCCCAGGACAATATATGTCTCAGTGGAGTCTCAGCAGTCTTAGGCTATGCTTCAAGTCTCATATATTTTTGTGAAACTTCCATGCATACTTATATTTGTGATAATTTTTTTTCCTTCTGTTATCCTGTGTTATGTCAAATTAACTCTTAAGGCAGCCAGAGAACCTAGAAGGGTAGAAGAAAGCTTTTTTTGTTCCCTACACTGGCCTTAAGAATATGTATATCCTATGATCCAGAAATTCCATTTCTAGCATACACCTGTGAAAGAAAAATATCTTGGGCCCCTTCAAGCTAGAAACTGCTCAGGGCAAATCTGCCTCCCATTCTATTCAAAGTCATCCCTCTACCCACAGAGATAGATGCATATTCTGATTGCCTCCTTTGGAATGACTTACCAGAAACTCAAAATAATGCAACCATTTGTCTCTCACCTACCTATGGCCTGGAAGTCCCCAGGGGAAGACTTGCTTTGAGTTGTCTCCACCTTTCTGGATGGAAGTACTGTACTTCTTACATATATTGATTGACGTCTCATGTCTCCCTAAAATGTATAAAACCAAGCTATGCCCCGACCACCTTAGGCACATGTTGTCAGCACTTCCTGAGGCTATGTCATGAGCATGTCCTCAACCTTGGTGACCATTTATGTCCTCTAGCTCAGGATTCAGTTCTTTGTGATCTACATTCACTCAAACTGGGAGAGTTCCATTGTGTCCTCAGGTTCACAGTTTTGGCAAAGTCTCTTTCAGATAGCCTCAAGTCAGCTTTACTTTTTATCCACTGTGATGGCTTCCAATTACAACTAGTCCCTCTCTTTTTGGTAGCAGTATTTAAAAACCCTGAAACAATTTTTTTGAACAGAGATTTCCTTCAAAATATGAAAGGCATTAATCTTCTATTTGTTACAACAATGAAAAATTTTTTCTTTCCAGAAAGGTGTACCTAAAATAACAGATAACAGTCATGATACATCAAGAGATGTATTTCCCCCAAGAGAATGGAAAATACTTTCTTAAAAGCATGGTGAATATTAAGGGGGCTTTCATTTTACAAAGGAGAATTTAAATGGTCAAAGGTCTTCTGGAACACATATCTGCCTCATGGGGTTGTTAATATTAGAAATAAGAGCAGTGAAGTTCCTGGTGCATAGTGGGTGCTAAGTCATTTATTATTAATTTCAGATTCCTTCCTCCAGGGAACTTTTCTACCAGCTTCTAAAATTATACTTGGAAGGCAATTAATTTTAGTTTCTTATTTGATTCAGCCTTTAATTCACATTCATTCAATTTTCTTAGTTGTGAAAGCAGTGGAGTAGAAATACCAAATAATTGACTAAAGGAAGACTATTTCTTACATTAGATATATTACTGTACTACATTAGCTCCTGAATTTCTCCATGATTCTGACATTTCTCTGAGTTTGGACTGGGAGTTTCACCATGTGGTAAAACTCTCTTCAGAGAGTTCTGGCTTGCGATACTGAAATTTCTGTATGCCCCTCATCTCATGATAAGATCTCTATATAAATGATGTCTTTGTTTAAAACAAAAGTACAACTTCGCTCAAGGTAAGCAGCCCTTGACTCAATTAGAAAAAGATTGAATTGAAAAGCAAAAATGTATTGCTTTTCTTGCCCCTCGTTCCTCCAGCAAAGAAAATCAGAGTTGGGAAATGCTCTAAACTGATTCTGCCTGGTGGCTGAGCATGGAGTTTACCTTTGTGAAAAGTGAGAAATCAATAGAGATGACAAGGGAAGTTATAATTTTTAATAGCACTCTGGGGAATGAGAGGTGAGTTTGTGACCATTGGCATCACAGATTTGTGTGACAACCTGATGTTTTGTTTCATGCTCAGAGACCCACCACACAGCCACATTCTCTACACAAACATCCTTAGAAAAAAAATTGTAGAAATATACAGCTAAGAACGTGCATATGGTATAGAGCTTAGACCATACTATAGGATCAATCTGACTTGGCTTTGAATCCTGACTTTGCTACTTCCTAACTGAAGGTGATAAACAGTGATTAGCATTTTCAAAAGCTTGGTGGTAGAAGCCAAGCAAAACTTAAGGTTGAGGAAGAGTTGTGGGAGGAAGATTAATATAACAGAGCTTGAGCATGTTTATAACCTGAAGACCAGGAGAATTTAAAGAGGGTGTAGAGGGAGTATTTATTTACGTTAATGTTTCCTTGGGTGAAAAACAGGCATAACACAGATCTATTCAAGGATGATACTGGAATTAAAGTATTTTGTATGTATCATATATATGTATACATATTATTTTAATCTGTTTTGTGATACTATAACAAAATACCACAGAGTGGGTAATTTACAAAGAGCAGAAATTTATTTCTGACAGTTCTGGAGGTTTGGAAGTCCAAGATCAAGGTGCTGGCATCTGGTGTCTGTTAAGAGCTGGGTCTCTACTCCCAAGATGGTGTCTTGAATGCTATATCCTCCAGAGCAGGTGAAAACTGTTCCTACATGGCAGAAGAGCAGAAGAGGAGAAACCCACTTCTGCAAGCCCTTCTTATAATGGCACTCATCCATTAATGAGGGCTCTCCTCATGGCATAAACACCTCCCATTAGACTCCATCTCCCAACACCGTTGCTTTGGGGATTAACTTTCAACATGAGTTTTGTAGGGGACAAAACCATTCAAACCACAGCATACACGTGTGTGTGTGTATGTGTGTGAGTATACATACATGCATGCATACATATAAAACGTATTTTTATATATTAATATGTATACATAAAATATGTAATAGGCATATTATATATACATTATATATAATGTATATACATATATAACACCAATGCATCACAGAGTAGGTACTGAGTACCTTGGTACCTCGTATTTGTACTCAGCAAATTATATCTGGAAGCAAAACTGGAAGTATTTCTGGGGTTATGAGATAAAATTGAATGGCAAAATTCAGTTAAAATTAGACTGTTATCAGCCTTTCTCAACTAGGATTCCCTAGTTGAACAATACAAAGTTATTTGAGTGTCTACTTTCTCAATTCTTGCAAAGATGTTATATGACTAGTGCCATTTTAGATGCATTAGAGATAATTCATTATATATAATAGTTGGGCATCAGCACTTATTTTGCAAAACCAGTTGTGAAAACTTGTTTACATTAACATAAGCAGAATATTAATAGATATAGAAATGATGATTATAAGAAAAGTTTACTGTTGCTTCATTATATTGTACTGAATTGTACAGAAGCCCAGCATAGAACTCCTTTGAGGATCCAAGCTATGAGATGATCTAAAAGCTTTAGACCCAGGCAGCAGTCTATACTTAATGATTTATTTTTGAAATCATCTTTTTTATTTATGAATATGACTTTATACACATGGTATTAAAAAAAATTAAGGAAGCTTTATGGTGCTTAACAGCAAGCCTTTGACCTCAGATGGATGCAAGTCTTTATTCTAGCTCCAAAACTCACTATGGTTGTGTGCCTGGGCATCTGAGTTTTCGGTTCCTTCATCTGCCACAATCACAATACTCTTTATATCATTGTTAATATTAAAAGAGAATATATGTAAAGTGTTTAAGACAATGGCTGGGACATAATGGTTGTTAAATAAATTGCAAACATTAATTTTATTAATTGAGCATATGACCCATTTTGAACATAAGCATGCATGATGATTTCCTCAAAATTATTATTCAATGAATATTTTCACTATTTCCAAAAGGACCAAAGAGAATCTTATTTTAGGTGTTTGTATCAGTTACAATAACTAGGTTATGTTGCAATTAAAACATACCCAAAATTTCTTCAAAATAATATAAAACAGCAAAGTTTATTACTTACTCATACTATATGTCTTTTGCATGTCAGTAATGGGGGTGTGGTGGGAAGTTCTGCTTTCTATCATCCTCTGTGAATCAAACGGATGGAGAGACGCTTCACGGTTGAGAAAGCTATGAGTCACAGTAAAGGAGTAGTGATATGAAGATTTAAGCATTGTCAAGTGCTTTTACCTGTAAAAGACAGTTGTCTTTACTCACAGTCCACGAGCAAAAGAAACTCACATGACCATGTTCAACCACCAGATCTCTGGGAAATGTAATCCTCTCATGTCCCTAGGTGTAGAGGAAAACCAACGTTGGTCCATAGTGAGTGTCTACTACAGTAGAATAAGGCACTTACTGGGCTAAACAAACAAACAAATGATAAATTAAGCATTTCATTTATACGGAATAGTTTTCTTGTCATTTTACATAATGGAATCAATTTTATCTTTATTAATGCTTAAAATGAAATGAGGCTCAAACTGAAGTCATTAAATTTTGCAATAGTCTCTCAATTCTGTTTTAATTCATTTTCCCTTAGATTCCATGAGACTATTTGTCATATATTTTATACATTAGATCCTCATTATTCATAAATTCCACATTTTCAATTCACCTATGCACTAAAATTTACTTATCCTCCCAAAATCAGTTCTCACAGAGCTGATTTGAAGACACACGCAGAGCAGTGAAAAATTTGAGTTGCTCAATGCGCACATTCCCAGGTGAGGCAGAACATCGAAACACTGCCTTCTTGTTAGCTGTCATACTGTAAAAAGTGCTCTTTTTGTGGTTTATTCAGTGACACTTTCTGTTTTTTTTTTCATTTTGTACATTTTCTTGATAATTTTGTCTGTGGCTTAATTTGTAGATGTACAATTAAAAAAACAAATAATATGCAAATCCCTACTAATTGAATATTTTCTCCTGGTGACTGGTACTATAAAATGAGATGTACGTTTTAGACGAAAACGTTAAACACAAAGAATTAAATATGGCAAAGTTTGTTAGTTATGGGACACAGTTTAACATTCTGACAAAACATAAAATAGTATCACAAATGAGATACAAATGGAATAATATTGTATATGTATCCTGAATCCTACAAGTCAAAAATAGGTATCCTTACCTATAATTGAACATAATGAATCCTGATATAGATTTATGTAAATTTTGTAAATTGAGTGGTATGAAAGAATTATCATGTACAATGCTAAAACCAAGATTGCTGTGTTCAAAACTTTATTTTCTTGAAGTTAGATACCATTAAGAAAAAGATGTGTGGGCTTTCTGGTTTTTAAATTTATGTTTCAGTGTGTGGTTCTTCTCCATTTCAAATAAACAAATGAAAAGTGAGCTGCTGGCATCAGGAAGAAAGATAATTTTTCTTCCCTTTTCCCTCAAGGTATTGTAAATAAGGGAAGGAACTGGCTTTTAGGGAATAGGCCTTGTTACACTGTCAGTATATTTCTTTAGGGTCCATTTTTTTTTTTATTCTTACATAAGAGACCCTAATTCCTTCCATTTATCCTTGTCCATTAACTAAAACTGGAGATGTCAGGGAAACAATAATTTATATGATAAAAGGCTGGCATGTTAGGAATGACCGTCTCTGAATTCTTTATGAACAACTAGGCAGCGTATCGTGACAGACAAGTTAATCCAGGAGACTACAAATTGACCTGGATGTAAATCTGGTGTATGCCCATCCCTCATAATTACATCAGGAAAGGCGTTAGACAGTGCAGCCAGTTCTTGTTAATCAACAGGATTCTACAATCGTCACTTTAGCTTCATTTCATACTAGGAAAAGAGCATTTCTATACCTCTCATAGTTAATGGGGCATTCTCATACTTTCTTTCTAATCTGTGCCTCTAATCGGAGAATATTGGCGATATGACATGCCACAGTTATTTGTGACAAGAAGCCATGGATCCTTTCATTCTCTGCCCCTCCACCCATATCTATTGATCTATCTATCTATTGATCTGTCATCTATCTATTCATCCATTCATCTATATTCTTGTTATTATCTTACAGACAGGAGCCTTAAAGAAACGACTTGATCATTATTTCAGGTTAAAAAAATGAGCCACAATCCCCCTGGTCATGAAGTTATAATTCAAGCCTCTTCTCTATTAAATTGCTCTCAGGTAATAATTTAGAGAGAAATTGGCACAAACGTTACAAATAGTTTTCTATTTTTAACTCTATCCCCCTTGTGGTACCTGGGTAGACTTTGCGCTCATTAGTCTTTGGCTCCTACTGATCTTGTGCTGTGTTGGCAGTCATGTGATAAACCTCTGCACAAGATGCTGGGGGGAAATCTAGCCTTTATTTCTGCAGCCTAATGACAGTGAGAGCCAAGAGATGAGTACATTTGAGGAGTCAAAATGCTTCTGTGTCAGAACTTTATGGCAAGAGAAAGAAAGTTGGGACACTGGTTATTTTCTGGGACATCAGCTACTGATTTATGAACTTGATGGGACCTCCCTACTTATTACTTTACAATGAAATTAAGGTTATTTTAAATGTTGATTGTTAGGTTGTAATGTCCCCCCCCCACCCCATTTTCATTAGAAATGTCATTTACAGATTGTTACTTGACACACAGTAAAATATGTGGAGTTTTTGAGCAGTTAAAAAAGGATTGCACCACAGGGGCCACTGTAAGATTTGTAACAGAGCTCTGCCGAAGGTATTTTACTCCTTGATTTCAGCAATGATAAACCTAGGTTTATTTTTGTTTGTTTGTTTTTTTAGAAGAATAAATCATGAAAAAAAGGAAAAGGAGTAGTACTGGTGTGACCTTAAGTCAACCAAAAGTCAGCTACTGGTATCAGGAAGAAAGAGAAAAGATGTAGAAAAGCCTAATGAACTGCTGATGTGAGACCTGAAGAGTCAAGAAACAGGTCTGAGGCTAATGATGTGGTGAGGATGGAGAGATTAGGAACCCTGAGCAGGTCTCAGGACACATGATGGATCCAAGGAAAGTGTTTATTTGCCAACCTGTGGGAAAGGTATGGAAGCCATTTAAAGGTTGGTATTTTCTGAAATAAATTTCTACTAGCAGTCTGCAGATGAAAAGACCTATTATATTGTCGTCAACCCATTAAATTTTATCCTAGGCCCTGTTTGTAAGAGTCCTTGAAAAGAGAAGCATCAGTTTTCCAATATGAAGTAAATGGAGGTAAGATGAACTTACCTACCCTCTTCCTTACTCTCCAAACAGTCGTCAAGCTCATGCAGTAAGTATCTGGATGGAGGTTACAACTACGACAGCATTTCAAAGAGAAAGCGTTGTGCAGTGGTAGGTTATGGGTTTGGATTTGGTGTAAACTGGAGCTAGGTTTGAATTCTGGGTCTGTAACTTGCAAACTTCTCTTTGAGCTTCAGATTCCTTATGGATGAAATGGGGTTAACAATATTGACCTCACATTATTGTGAAGATTAAATATTAAATGAACTCATGCATTTAAAACATTGAGTAAAATGCTAAATCTAGAGAAGGTACTCAGAGGTTGCATTTACTATTATTTACTTCATCAGTGTCATCTCATGTGTTCAACAATCGGAAGCGTAACTCAGAATCTCCTGGAAAGTGGAACAGACATTTATATTTTGATTCTAGAGATTCTGATGCATGCAACGGCTAAGAACATTGGCCTTGGGGTCTGTGACTTGCTGCAATTTCCTTGGACCTGGGCTATACCCAACTGTGGAAACACAAGGTGATAGGAAGCCCTTGGGATGCTGCATTGGGTGATGGGGAGCCCCCTGATGCCTCTCTGCATGGCTGGTGTGAAGTCATGAAGATAACAGAAAAATCTATGTTCTCCCCTCTAAAAAATTTACCCCTCAAATGCAGAATAATACTGCTTTTTGGGTATCTATTTCTAAAGATTTCCCCTAATATTTGCCTTAAAGTTACATCTTCTCTAAGACTATTGTTGCCCTGGGCCCCTATATCATATCTGTCTTTGTCCCAATAAAGAATTTTTTTTTTTTTTTTGAGATGGAGTTTTGCTCTTGTCACCCAGGCTGGAGTGCAATGACGTGATCTCGGCTCACTGCAACCTCCACTTCCTGGGTTCAAGTGATTCTCCTGCCTCAGCCTCCCGAGTAGCTGGGATTACAGGCACCCACCATCATGCCCAGCTAATTTTTGTATTTTTACTAGAGACAGGGTTTTGCCATGTTGGCCAGGCTGGTCTCGAACTCCTTACCTCAAGTTATCCACCCACCTCGGCCTCCTAAAGTGCTGGGATTACAGGCATGAGCCACTGCTTGGAACTCTGAGGGTTAACCTATTAAGCCAGTTCAGGACAGTAACTGAATCTAAAATTTCAAGAAAAGAACTCTTAGAATTTCATGCCTCTTCTATCAAAGGCATCGAATATTATATGATTTATGCCCATGAGTGATGGCTTGTGTTTTCATTTACAAACTGCCAACATAACCACCCATCTCCAAAGCTTTTGTCTCTTTTAAGCTGACAGAAATAAATTAAGATTGCTGAAGTGGCAGTGGGAATGGAAAGGAGAGGATGGATTCATGACCTATTTAGAGGGTACAATTGACACGATTTACTGGAAAGGAGAGTGAGTATTGAGCTTAACACTCAAATTTCAAAATTGTGCAACTAGATGGATAATGGTCATAATTCACTAAAATAGGACACAGGGCCAGGAGCAGATTTTGGGTTGCATTATTTAAATTCAGATAAGTTTTTTAAGTATAAAGTGCCAAATGGGATGACTGGTAATAATTGTACACATGGTTTGGGGCTAAGAAGTCAAGCCTAGATTCATAGTCTAGAAAACTTGGATTAATCATATCAAGAGGATTTGGCAATGTGCAATTAATTGTGTATATTTAACTGCTAGAACATGTTGTTATATTATTAGATACATTGTGTATATTTTTTCTTAATTTTTTAAAAAATTTAATTTTTAATTGTTATGGTACATAGTAGGTATATATACTTATGAGTACATGAGGTATTTTGATACAGGCATACACTATATAATAATCACATCAGGGTAAATGGGGTGTACATCTCCTCAAGCATTAACCATTTTGTTGTGTTACAAATACTTAAATTTTACTCTTAGCTATTATAAATATACAATACATTATTGTTGACTATAATCACCCTATTGTGCTATCAAGTATTAGATATTATTTGTTCTATCTAAATATGTTTTCATACCTATCATCCCCATTTTTCCCCTCCCCCTGCCCACCACTCTTGCCAGCCTCTGATAACCATCATTGTTCTATCTCCATCTGTACATTTTAAAACACTTTTAGCTCCCAGAAATGTGAGAACATGCAAAGTTTATCTTTCTTTATTTTTTGCCTGAAAGCTCCGATTTTATTTATTTATTTTTTTATGTGTAACGTATTTTATTTTATTATTTTATTTTTATTTTTATTTTTTAATTTTATTTATTATTATTATACTTTAAGTTTTAGGGTACATGTGCACAATGTGCAGGTTAGTTACATATGTATACATGTGCCATGCTGGTGCGCTGCACCCACTAACTCGTCATCTAGCATTAGGTATATCTCCCAATGCTATCCCTCCCCCCGCCCCCCACCCCACAACAGTCCCCAGAGTGTGATGTTCCCCTTCCTGTGTCCATGTGTTCTCATTGTTCAATTCCCACCTATGAGTGAGAATATGTGGTGTTTGGTTTTTTGTCCTTGCGATAGTTTACTGGGAATGATGATTTCCAATTTCATCCATGTCCCTACAAAGGACATGAACTCATCATTTTTTATGGCTGCATAGTATTCCATGGTGCATATGTGCCACATTTTCTTAATCCAGTCTATCATTGTTGGACATTTGGGTTGGTTCCAAGTCTTTGCTATTGTGAATAATGCCGCAGTAAACATACGTGTGCATGTGTCTTTATAGCAGCATGATTTATAGTCCTTTGGGTATATACCCAGTAATGGGATGGCTGGGTCAAATGGTATTTCTAGTTCTAGATCCCTGAGGAATCGCCACACTGACTTCCACAATGGTTGAACTAGTTTACAGTCCCACCAACAGTGTAAAAGTGTTCCTATTTCTCCACATCCTCTCCAGCACCTGTTGTTTCCTGACTTTTGAATGATTGCCATTCTAACTGGTGTGAGATGGTATCTCATTGTGGTTTTGATTTGCATTTCTCTGATGGCCAGTGATGGTGAGCATTTTTTCATGTGTTTTTTGGCTGCATAAATGTCTTCTTTTGAGAAGTGTCTGTTCATGTCCTTCACCCACTTTTTGATGGGGTTGTTTGTTTTTTTCTTGTAAATGTGTTTGAGTTCATTGTAGATTCTGGATATTAGCCCTTTGTCAGATGAGTAGGTTGCGAAAATTTTCTCCCATTTTATAGGTTGCCTGTTCACTCTGGTGGTAGTTTCTTTTGCTGTGCAGAAGCTCTTGAGTTTAATTAGATCCCATTTGCCAATTTTGGCTTTTGTTTCCTTTGCTTTTGGTGTTTTAGACATGAAGTCCTTGCACATGCCTATGTCCTGAATGGTAATGCCTAGGTTTTCTTCTAGGGTTTTTATGGTTTTAGGTCTAACGTTTAAGTCTTTAATCCATCTTGAATTGATTTTTGTATAAGGTGTAAGGAAGGGATCCAGTTTCAGCTTTCTACATATGGCTAGCCAGTTTTCCCAGCACCATTTATTAAATAGGGAATCCTTTCCCCATTGCTTGTTTTTCTCAGGTTTGTCAAAGATCAGATAGTTGTAGATATGCGGCGTTATTTCTGAGGGCTCTGTTCTGTTCCATTGATATATATCTGTGTTTTGATACCAGTACCATGCTGTTTTGGTTACTGTAGCCTTGTAGTATAGTTTGAAGTCAGGTAGCATGATGCCTCCAGCTTTGTTCTTTTGGCTTAGGATTGGCTTTGTGATGTGGGCTCTTTTTTGGTTCCATATGAACTTTAAAGTAGTTTTTTCCAATTCGGTGAAGAAAGTCATTGGTAGCTTGATGGGGATGGCATTGAATCTATAAATTACCTTGGGCAGTATGGCCATTTTCACGATATTGATTCTTCCTACCCATGAGCATGGAATGTTCTTCAATTTCTTTGTATCCTCTTTTATTTCCTTGAGCAGTGGTTTGTAGTTCTCCTTGAAGAGGTCCTTCATGTCCCTTGTAAGTTGGATTCCTAGGTATTTTATTCCCTTTGAAGCAATTGTGAATGGGAGTTCACTCATGATTTGGCTCTCTGTTTGTCTGTTGTTGGTGTATAAGAATGCTTGTGATTTTTGCACATTAATTTTGTATCCTGAGACTTTGCTGAAGTTGCTTATCAGCTTAAGGAGATTTTGGGCTGAGACGATGCGGTTTTCTAGATATACAATCATGTCATTGGCAAACAGGGACAATTTGACTTCCTCTTTTCCTAATTGAATACCCTTTATTTCCTTCTCCTGCCTAATTGCCCTGGCCAGAACTTCCAACACTATGTTGAATAGGAGTGGTGAGAGAGGGCATCCCTGTCTTGTGCCAGTTTTCAAAGGGAATGCTTCCAGTTTTTGCCCATTCAGTATGATATTGGCTGTGGGTTTGTCATAGATAGCTCTTATTATTTTGAGATACATCCCATCAATACCTAATTTATTGAGAGTTTTTAGCATAAAGCGTTGTTGAATTTTGTCGAAGACCTTTTCTGCATCTATTGAGATAATCATGTAGTTTTTGTCTTTGGTTCTGTTTATATGCTGGATTACATTTATTGATTTGCGCATGTTGAACCAGCCTTGCATCCCAGGGATGAAGCCCACTTCATCATGGTGGATAAGCTTTTTGATGTGCTGCTGGATTTGGTTTGCCAGTATTTTATTGAGGATTTTTGCATCAATGTTCATCAAGGATATTGGTCTAAAATTCTCTTTTTTGGTTGTGTCTCTGCCCAGCTTTGGTATCAGGGTGATGCTGGCCTCCTAAAATGAGTTAGGGAGTATTCCCTCTTTTTCTATTGATTGGAATAGTTTCAGAAGGAATGGTACCAGTTCCTCCTTGTACCTCTGGTAGAATTCGGCTGTGAATCCATCTGGTCCTGGACTCTTTGTGGTTGGTAAGCTATTGATTATTGCCACAATTTCAACAGAATATACATTTTTTTGAGCACCACACCATACCTATTCCAAAATTGACCACATACTTGGAAGTAAAGCTCTCCTCAGCAAATATAAAAGAACATAAATTATAACAAACTATCTCTCAGACCACAGTGCAATCAAACTAGAACTCAGGAATAAGAATCTCACTCAAAACCGCTCAACTACATGGAAACTGAACAACCTGCTCCTGAATGGACTACTGGGTACATAACGAAATGAAGACAGAAATAAAGATGTTCTTTGAAACCAACGAGAACAAAGACACAACATACCAGAATCTCTGGGACGCATTCAAAGCAGTGTGTAGAGGAAAATTTATAGCACTAAATGCCCACAAGAGAAAGCAGGAAAGATCCAAAATTGACACCCTAACATCGCAATTAAAAGAACTAGAAAAGCAAGAGCAAACACATTCAAAAGCTAGCAGAAGGCAAGAAATAACTAAAATCAGAGCAGAACTGAAGGAAATAGAGACACAAAAAACCCTTCAAAAAATTAATGAATCCAGGAGCTGGTTTTTTGAAAGGATCAACAAAATTGATAGACCACTAGCAAGACTAATAAAGAAAAAAAGAGAGAAGAATCAAATAGACGCAATAAAAAATGATAAAGGGGATATCACTACCGATCCCACAGAAAGCAAACTACCATCAGAGAATACTACAAACACCTCTACACAAATAAACTACAAAATCTAGAAGAAATGGATAAATTCCTCGACACATACACTCTCCCAAGACTAAACCAGGAAGAAGTTGAATCTCTGAATAGACCAGTAACAGGAGCAAAGTTTATCTTTCTATGCCTGGCTTATTTAATTTAACATAATGTCTTCCAGACCTTCCATGTTGTTGCAAATGACAATATCTTATTATTTTCTATGGATGAATAGTATTCTTTGTGTAAATGTACCACATTTCCTTTATCCATTCATCTGTTGATAGGCACTTAGATTGCTTGCAAATCTTGGCAACTATGAATAGTGCTGCAATAAACATGGTAGTGCAGATACCTCTTTGACTTACTGGTTTTATTTCCTTTAGAAAACAGCCATTAATGGGATTGCTGGATCACATGGTAGTTTTATCTGTACTTTTTGGAGGAACCTCTGTGCTGTTTTCCATAGTGGCTGTACTAATTTACATTCCCACCAATAGTGTACAAGGATTCCCTTTTTTCCACATTCTCATCAGCATTTGTTATTGCCTGTCTTTTGGATAAAAGCCATTTTTAACCAAAGTGAGATGATATCTCATTGAAGTTTTGATGTGCATTTGTCTGATAATCCGTAATGTTGAGCACCTTTTCATATACCCGTTTGCCTTCTTTTCTCAAAAGAAGATGTACAAATGGCAAACAGGTATATGAAAAGGTCTATTCAGCTCTTTTGCCTATCTTTAAGTTAAAATATTTGGTTTTTTTCCTATACAGTTGTTTGAGCTCCTTATATATTCTAATTATTAATCCATTGTCAGATGGATAGTTTGTAGATATTTTCTCTCATTCTGTGGGTTATCTGTTCGCTTTGTAGATTGTTTCCTTTGCTGTGCAGAAACTTTTTAACTTGGTGTGATTCCATATATCAATTTTTTTGCTTCGGTTGCCTGTGCTTTTGGGATATTATTCAAGAAATATTTGCCCAGAACAATGTCATAGAGAATTTCTTCAATATTTTCTTTTAGTAGTTTCATAGTTTGACATCTTAGATATAAGTAATGAATTTTGATTTGATTTTTGTATATGGTGAGAGATAAGGAGTCTAGTTTCATTCTTCTGTACATGGATACTCAGTTTTCCCAGCGCCGTTTATTGAAGAGACTGCCCTTTCTCCACTGTATGTTCTTTGCACCATTGTTCAAAATGAGTTCACCACAGATGTACAGTTTTATTTCTGGGTTCTCTGTTATGTGTCATTGGTTTATGTGTCTATTTTTTATGCCAGTATCATGTTGTTTTGGTTCCTATAGCTCTGTAGTCTAATTTGAAGTCATATAATGATATTTCACCGGTTTTATTATTTTTGTTCAGGATGGCTTTGGCCTTCTGGGTCTTTTATATGTCCATATAAATTTAATGATTATCTTTTCTACTTCTGTGAAAAATGTCTTTGGCATTTTAATAGACTTTCCATTGAATCTGTAGATTGCTTTGGGCAGTATGGACATTTAATATTATCGATTTTTTCCAATCCATGAACATGGAATATCTTTCCATTTTTTTGTGTCCTCTTCAATTTCTTGCATCAGTGTTTTATAGTTCTCATTGTAGAGATCTTTCAGTTCTTTGGTTAAGTTAATTCACAGATACTCAATTTTATTTGTAGCTTTTGTAAATGGAATTACTTTCTCAATTTCTTTTTCAGATTGCTGAAAAAAGAAACAATATGTTGACATATTTTTGTATTTTTATTTTGTATCTTGGAAGTTTAGTGAGTTTATCATTTAATAATTTTTTGGTGGAGTCTTTAGAATTTTCCAAGTATAAGATCATATCATCCACAAAGAAGGATAATTTGATTTCTTCCTTTCCGATTTGGATGCCTGTTATATCTTTCTCTTGTCTGTTGCACTAACTAGGACCTTCAGTACTATGTTGAACAACAGTGGTGGTGAAAGTGAGCATCCTTGTCTTGTTCCAGGTCTTAGAGGGAAGACATTTAGTTTTTCCCTCTTCAGTATGGGTCTGTTGAATATGGTTTTTATTGCACTGAGTTGTGTTCTAACTGGGTTTGTTGTATATGGCTTTTATTGTGCTGCGGTATGTTCCTTCTATACAGTTTTTTGAGAATTTTTATCATGAAGGGATGTTGAAATTTATCAAATGCTTTTTCAACATCAATTAAAATAATCATATGATTGCTGTTCTTTATTCTGTTGATATGGTGTATCACATTGATTGATTTGCATATGTTGAAACATTCTTGCATCCTTTGGATAAATCCCACTGGATCATGATGAATGATATTTTTAATGTCTTGTTGAATTTGGTTTGCTATTATTGTGTTGGGGATTTTTGCGTCAATGTTCATCAGAGATATTGGCCTGTGGTTTTCTTTTCTGATGTGTTTTTGTCTGGTGTTGGTATATGGGTAATGTAGGCCTCGTAGAATGAGTTTGGAAGTATTCTCTCCTCTTCTATTTTTAACAGTAGTTTGAGTAGAATAGATATTAGTTCTTTTTTTAAATGTTTGGTAAAATTCATCAGTGAAGCCATGGAGTCCTGGGATTTTCTTTTCTGGGAGACTTTTTATTATGGCTTTGATCTCATTACTTACAATGTATCTATTCAGGTTTTGGATTTCTTCATGGTTCATTCTTGGTAGGCTGTATGTGTTTAGGAATTTACAAATATTTTTCCAAGTTTTTCAATGTATTGGCATGCAGTTATTACAGTAGTCTCTACTGATCCTCTGACTTTATGCAGTATCATTTTTAATGTCTTGTTTTTAATCTCTGATTTGATTTATTTGAGTCCTCTTTTTTTTCTTAGTCTGGCTAAAATTTTGTCAATTTTGTTTATCTTTTCATAAAACCAACTTTCGTTTCATTGATCTTTTGTATTTTATTTGTTTTCATTTCATTTATTTATCCTCTAATCTGTTATTTTCTTTATTCTACTAGCTTTAGGTTTGGTTTTTCTCTTGCTTTTTTAATTCCTTAAGATGTATCATAGGTTATTTGAATTTTTTCAAATTTTTTTATATAGGTGCTTATTGCTATAAACTGTGCTCTTAGTACTGCTTTCTCTATCTCATAGATTTTGTCATGTTGGGTTTTCATTTTTATTCATTTCAAGAAATTTTAAAATTTTCTTCTTAATTATTTCATTGACCCATTGGTCATTCAGGAGCATATTGTTTACTTTCAGTATGTTTACATAGTTTCCAAAATTCCTCTTGTTATTGATATCTAGTTTTATTCCACTGTGGTCAGAGAAGATGCTTGATATTTTTTCAAGTTTTTGTGAATGTTTTAAGACTTGTTTTGTGACCTAACATATGGTCTATTCTTCAGTATGATCCATGTGCGGAGAAAAATGTGTATTCTGTAGCCATTAGATAAAATGTTCTGTAAATATCTGTTAGGTCCATTTGGTCTATAGTACAGATGAAGTCCAATGTCTCTTGTTGACTTTCTTTCTGGAAGCTCTGTGTAATGCTGAAAGTGAGGTGTTGAAGTCTCCAGCTATTAATGTATGGGGGCCTATCTCTTTCTTTAGATATAATTTGCTATATATATCTGAGTCCTGCAGTGTTGGGTGCACATATATTTATAATTGTTATATCCTCTTTCTGAATTGATCCCTTTGTCATTGTATAATGTTGTTCCTTGTCTCTTTTTATACTTTCTGTCTTGAAATCTATTTCACCTTATGTAAGTATAGTTACTCCTGCTTTTTTTGATTTCCATGGGGTGGAATATCTTTTTTCATCCCTTTATTTTAAATCTATGTGTGTCTTTATAGGTGAAGTGTGTTTCTTGCAGGCAACAGATCATTGGGTCTTGATTTTTTCCATCCATTCAGCCACTCTATGTCTTTTGATTAGAGAATTTAGTCCATTTACATTTAATGTTATTATTGTCAAGTAAGGACTTACTTCTGCCATGTTGTGATTTGTTTTCTGGTTGTTTTGCAGTCTTCTCTTCCTTCCTTTCTGTCTTCCTTTTTGTGAAGGTGATTTTCTCTGGTGGCAAGTTTTAATATCTTACCTATTATTTTGTATTTGTTGTAGATTTTTTTGATTCGAGATTATCATGAGGCTTGCAAATTATATCTTATAACCCAATATTTTAAAGTGATGACAACTTATCACTGGTTGCAAAAGCAAACACACAGGTAAAGAGAAAACTAATACAGACTCTACACATTAACTTCACCCCCCCAACCTATTTAACTTTTTATTGTTTCTACTTATGTCTTATTAAACCATCTATATCTTGTCAAGTTGTTGTGGTTATTATTTTTTATTGGTTAATCTTTTAGTCTTTGTATTCAAGATATGAGTAGTTTACATATAACAATTAAAATATTATAATATTCTGTGTTTGTCTGTGTACTTACTTTTTTTTTTTTTTTTGAGACAGAATTTCACTCTTGTTGCCCAGGCTGGTGTCCTGTGGTGCGATCTTGGCTCACTGTAACCTCCGCCTCCAAGGTTCAAGCAATTCTCCTGTCTCAGCCTCCCAAGTGGCTGGGATTATAGATGTGTGCCACCACGCCCAGCTAATTTGTGTATTTTTAGTAGAGATGGGGTTTCACCACATTGACCAGGCTGGTCTTGAACTGACCTCAGGTGATCCACCTGCCTTGGCTCCCAAAGTCTTGGGATTACAGGCGTCAGCCACCATGTCGGGCTGTGTACTTACTATTACCAGTGAATTTTCTACCCTCAGATGATATCATTTTGCTCATTATCACTCTTTTATTTCAGATTGAAGAACTGTCTTTAGCATTTCTTGTAGGACAGGTCTGGTGCTGGCAAAATCTCTCAGCATTTGTTTGGGAAAGTCTTTATTTCTCCTTCATGTTTGAAGGATATTTTCACTGGATATACTATTCTAAGATAAAAGTTTCTTTCCTTCAGCACTTTAAATATATCATGGCACTCTTTCCTGGCCTGAAAGATGTCCACTGAGATGTCTGCTGCCAGAAGTGTTAGCGCTCCTTTTTGTGTTATTTGTTTCCTTTCTCTTGCTGTTTTTAGGATCTTTTCTTTAGCCTTGACCTTTGGGAGTTTGATTATTAAATATCTTGAGGTAGTCTTCTTTGGGTTAAATCTGCTTGTGTTCTATAACCTTTCTTTACTTAAATTTTGATATCTTCCTCTATGTTTGGAAAGTTCTCTGTTATTACCCCTTTTAATAAACTTTATACCCTGATCTCTCTCTCTCTCTAACTCCTCTTTAAGGGTGATAACTGTTAGATTTGTACTTTTGAGGTTATTTTCTAGATCTTGTGGGTGTGCTTCATTCTTTTTTATTCTCTTTTGCCTCCTCTGACTATCTATTTTTAAACAGCTTCTCTTCAAGCTCACTGATTATTTCTTCTGCTTGATCAATTCTGCTGTTGAAAGACTGGTGCATTCATCAGTGTTAATTTTCAGCTCCATAATTTCTGCTTGATTTTTAAAAATTATTTCAATCTCTTTGTTAAATTTATCTGATAGGATTCTAAATTCCCTGTCTGGAATTTTGTTGAGCTTTCTCAAAACAGCTATTTTGACTTTTCTGTCTGAAAGGCTACATATCTTTGTCACTCTGAGATTGGTCTCTCGTACCTTATTTAGTTTCTTTAGCGAGGTCATGTTTTCCTAAATGGTCTTGATGCTTGTGGATGTTTGTCAATGCCTAGGCAATGAAAAGTTAAGTATTTATTGTCATCTTCACAGTTCAGGCTTATTCATACCCATCCTTCTTGGGAAGGCTTTGCAAGTATTCAATGGGAATTGAAAGTTGTGATGTAAGTCTTTGGTCTTTGCACCTATGTCTACATTAGGGAGCACCTAAAAACCCGGTAACATTGTGACTCTTGCAGATTCATAGAGGTACTACCTTGGTGGTCTTAGATGAGATCTGGGCAAATTCCCTGTATCACCAGGCAGATACCCTTGTTTTCTTCCCTTACTCTTCCCCAAATAAGCAAAGTCTCTCTCTCTGTGCTAAGCCACCCAGAGCTAGGGATGGGGTGATACAAGAACCCCTGTGGCCTCCACCACTGAGACTGTGCTGGGTCATACTTGTAGCCAGGACAGTACTGGGTCTCATCCAAGTTCTGTGATGTCTGTTTCCTAGCTACCACTCATGTCTTTTTAAGGCCCAAGAGCTCTTTAATTAGCAGATGGTGAATCCAACCAAGCTTGTATCTCTCCTTTCAGGGCAGCAAGTTTCCTTCTAGCCGAGTGTGGGTCTAGAAATCTTATCTAGGAGCCAGGGCCCATAATTGGTAGCTTTAGAAATCTGCTTGGTACTTTATTTTACTGTTCCTGAGCTGGTACCCATACCCAAGTTGCAAGACAAAGCCCTTTTTACTCTTTCCTCTCCTTTTCTGAAGCAGAAGGGGTCTCTCCCCATGACCACCTTCTGGCACAGCATTTGTCTAGAAATATCTGGGAGCTAGGACCTGGATGGGGGCTTTAGGACACTGCTTGGTGGTTTATTTTACTGTGCCTGAGCTGGTATCCAGGTTGCAAGTTAAAGCCCTCTTTACTCTCCCCTCTCTTCTCCTCAAGTAGAAGGAAATAGTCCCTCCCAGAGCTGCAAGCTCTATGCTTCTATGGGTTGGTGGAGGGAAAACACAAGCACTCCCTTGGTTGGCCCAGCTGATATCCCACTAAATTGTGTGACCCCCGCCAAGTTCACTGGCTCTGTGTCCAGCACAGCACCAGCACTTGCCTAGTAATTGCACTCCTTTTGGCTTAGACGGCCTTTCAAGTTTATTTAGGACCCCTAGCACATTGTTGGTGCTAGCTGGAACACAGGTTCCAACCACTGGCATGGACAATTTCCCTCTGGCTAGGACTAGTCTAAATACTCCCTCCACGGGCACTGGCTGAGTTCTGCCAGTTCCCCATGTTGCTTTCCGCTGTGACAGGGCAAGACTTAGTTCCAATACGAAGTCCCACAATCACTATGCTCTCCCTCAAGCACACAGAATCTCTCCCCACACCATGTGGCCACTGCCAAGGGATGGGAGAGGGGTGGTGTTAGCAATTCAAGACATTTTTCTTATCCTCTTCAGTACCTCTTTCTCTGATATGATGTTAACACCAAGTACTGTGATTGCTCACTTGATTTTTTGGTTCTTATCAAGGTGTTTTCTTGTATGGATGGTATTCAATTTGGTCTTCCTACAGGGAAGATGGTCACTGGAGGGTTCTATTCAGCCATCTTGCTCTGCCTCCCTGGTTCTTAATTTTTTGATGATAAAGCTCAAAGAATCCTACCAAGTTATAGCTATGTAGAATGTACTTAAACCTGAATAGTTATTAGCACACATCTGATACCTAATCTGGAGTAAAAAAAAAACAAATTTCCCTGACAACTTCAACGTACAACTCTAATCAGCAGAAATATAAGGGGCAGAGTAATAATTGAATTGGATACAGCCTGATATGAAGGTTGCACTTAGTGACTATGAAAAATAATGTAATTTTAGAGTACATCCCTGTATCCTCACCTGCCCTACCCAATTATTTTCTGTCCTCACTGATGTATGCAGTGCAAACAGAAGGGACAGCCTCTCTCACAGACCAGGAGGTCTGGCCTACCCAGCTACTCTGCCTAGTTGGCTATGGTAGTCTCAAAGGTGAAGGATGGTCATACAATTAAAGGAGTAAGGCAGATGAAATATTTTAGTTCCATCCATTTAGCCCCACTAATAAGGGTAATCTTAAGACTTTAAAGATACAATTGGCCAGTCATGGTGGCTCACACCTGTAATCCCAGCACTTTTGGAGGCTGAGGTAAGTGGATCACCTCAGGTCAGGAGTTGGCCAACCTGGTGAAACCGCGTCTCTAGTAAAAATACAAAAATTAGCTGGGTGTGGTGGCGAGTGCCTGTAATCCCAGCTACCCAGGAGGCTGGGGCAGGAGAATCGCTGGAACTGGGAGGTGGAGGCTGCAGTGAGCCGAGATCAGGCCATTGCACTACAGTCTGGGCAACAGAGCAAGACTCCATCTCAAAAAAAAAAAAAAAAAAGATACAGTCAAGCTGTCTGTCTTCAATTGGTTAATTACTCAATTCTACCACGAGGAAGAAATTATTCCAAGGTATTAGAAAACCTCACCATATTACTGTAAATGTACATTCTCAAAAAGACAGTTTTCTTTATTATTATTATTATACTTTAAGTTTTAGGGTACATGTGCACAATGTGCAGGTTAGTTACATATGTATACATCTGCCACGTTGGTGTGCTGCACCCATTAAGCATTAGGTATATCTCCTAATGCTATCCCTCCCCCCTCCCTCCACCCCACAACAGTCCCCAGAGTGTGATGATCCCCTTCCTGTGTCCATGTGTTCTCATTGTTCAATTCCCATCTATGAGTGAGAACATGCGGTGTTTGGTTTTTTGTCCTTGCGATAGTTTGCTGAGAATGATGATTTCCAATTTCATCCATGTCCCTACAAAGGACATGAACTCATCATTTTTTATGGCTGCATAGTATTCCATGGTATATATGTGCCACATTTTCTTAATCTAGTCTATCATTGTTGGACATTTGGGTTGGTTCCAAGTCTTTGCTATTGTGAATAGTGCCACAATAAACATACGTGTGCATGTGTCTTTATAGCAGCATGATTTATAGTCCTTTGGGTATATACCCAGTAATGGGATGGCTGGGTCAAATGGTATTTCTAGTTCTAGATCCCTGAGGAATCGCCACACTGACTTCCACAATGGTTGAACTAGTTTACAGTCCCCCCAACAGTGTAAAAGTGTTCCTATTTCTCCACATCCTCTCCAGCACCTGTTGTTTCCTGACTTTTTAATGATTGCCATTCTAACTGGTGTGAGATGGTGTCTCATTGTGGTTTTGATTTGCATTTCTCTGATGGCCAGTGATGATGAGCATTTTTCATGTGTCTTTTGGCTGCAGAAATGTCTTCTTTTGAGAAGTGTCTGTTCATATCCTTTGCCCACTTTTTTATGGGGTTGTTTGTTTTTTTCTTGTAAATTTGTTTGAGTTCATTGTAGATTCTGGATATTAGCCCTTTGTCAGATGAGTAGGTTGCGAAAATTTTCTCCCATTTTGTAGGTTGCCTGTTCACTCTGATGGTAGTTTCTTTTGCAGTGCAGAAGCTCTTTAGTTTAATTAGATCCCATTTGTCATTTCTGGCTTTTGTTGCCATTGCTTTTGGTGTTTTAGTCATGAAGTCCTTGCACATGCCTATGTCCTGAATGGTAATGCCTAGGTTTTCTTCTAGGGTTTTTATGGTTTTAGGTCTAATGTTTAAGTTTTTAATCCATCTTGAATTAATTTTTGTATAAGGTGTAAGGAAGGGATCCAGTTTCAGCTTTCTACATATGGCTAGCCAGTTTTCCCAGCACCATTTATTAAATAGGGAATCCTTTCCCCATTGCTTGTTTTTCTCAGGTTTGTCAAAGATCAGATAGTTGTAGATATGCGGCGTTATTTCTGAGGGCTCTGTTCTGTTCCATTGATATATATCTGTGTTTTGGTACCAGTACCATGCTGTTTTGGTTACTGTAGCCTTGTAGTATAGTTTGAAGTCAGGTAGCGTGATGCCTCCAGCTTTGTTCTTTTGGCTTAGGATTGGCTTTGTGATGTGGGCTCTTTTTTGGTTCCATATGAACTTTAAAGTAGTTTTTTCCAATTCGGTGAAGAAAGTCATTGGTAGCTTGATGGGGATGGCATTGAATCTATAAATTACCTTGGGCAGTATGGCCATTTTCACGATATTGATGCTTCCTACCCCTAAGCATGGAATGTTCTTCCATTTGTTTGTATCCTCTTTTATTTCCTTGAGCAGTGGTTTGTAGTTCTCCTTGAAGAGGTCCTTCATGTCTCTTGTAAGTTGGATTGCTAGGTATTTTATTCTCTTTGAAGCAATTGTGAATGGGAGTTCACTCATGATTTGGCTCTCTGTTTATCTGTTGTTGGTGTATAAGAATGCTTGTGATTTTTGTACATTGATTTTGTATCCTGAGACTTTGCTGAAGTTGCTTATCAGCTTAAGGAGATTTTGGGCTGAGACAGTGGGGTTTTCTAGATATACAATCATGTCAAAAAAGACAGTTTTCTATTAAGAAAAGCTGGTTTATGAATTCTGTATCTCTGTACTGACCTAACTTCAACTAAACAACAAAATAGCATTTGAGTTTTTATTTCCACTCTGTTACAGTGGCAAAACAAACCATGAATTTTTAGAAAACTGCACAAGCATGAAATCTAGAAATAGAGCACACATTTATCATACCTTGGTAGAAAATATATTTTCTAAAGTGTGTTTAAGTAATATCATACTCTCCCAAATCTCTGATCTTTATACTTTTCCTTTCACTCCTTTGTCCTCCAGAATACAGCTCATGGAAGGTCAGAATGTAGAAGAATCTATTTATTGGATACCTTCAAAGTCACTAAGGTACCTTCTTTTGTCCCTAACAAATGCTAATGGTATCGACATTCAGTTTTCTTAGTGTTATCTTCTTCCTTAGGCAATTTGCTGTGTCATCTCATTATATTCATGGCTTGAAAGAGGAACCTAGTTCTAAAGCTTGAAGTGGTTTATTGATCCTAAAAGATGAGGTAATTCACTGTGCAACATAATTCAAGCCTTTAAGATCTACTACACATTTCTCACGCAATAATCAGGAAGAGAAGTCTCAAAATTCAAAATAGCGTTGCTTAAGCATGCTCACAATCATTTATTCAGATCAAAATCCAATCCTTAAAATTTACTTTGAATCACTCTCATGATGTACCTCCTTAAGTAACAGTAAGATTCCTCCATTTGTATAACATTAGTAATTATTACTAATTGTCCTAATAATGCTATCTACATCTGGTTAATTCCTATCATTGTACCTCCTACAATGTGATTAATGTCAGGAGTGGGGAATTTTATGTATTAAATTTCTTCTTAAAGGTTACACCCTGGAAATGTGAGGGAAAGTATTTGTGGCAATGGGATGTCACCCAACTATAAGGTTAACAAAGAATGACCAAACAATAAAAGGAATCATACGTTTTCGAAATCACCAAGAGTAAACCAAATTATAATTCTGTTTTAGAAACATGAGAATGAATATTTATGGTACAGATAGGCAGCTGTTAGATGGAATATTGAATCTTTTTCTTAAAGCTATTTGGAGGAGATCATCAGAAAACGTGTGATTACTTTTTCTTTATATGATCTTGGCCCACAAATAGTCTTTCCACAAATATTTTTTGGGATAGAGATAGTTTTGTGCTTCAGAAGCTAATAAAAATAGCTTTTTTATTTTTTTACTACCTGACGGTCACCATTTTACGAAATTTACTAGTATTATCTCATTTTGTTCTTATAGCAGATACTATTTACTATCCGCATTTTATTGATAAGGAAACTGACAAAGAGCTTAAATAAGTTGCTCAACATCATGCAGGTAAGAAGTGGTAGAGCTGGGATTTGGTTTCCTGTCTTACTCTATTCTAAACCATGCCATTTAATTTAGATCATTATTTGTAGATGTGTATTTTTAAAAAGGCCACTGTTAGCTTGAACAGCCCATTCACTGTACATTTTTAAAACAATAGCTGTACACCATTAGAGCTGTGCAATTCTAATTCATTAATTTTACAGATGAGAAAGTTGATACTCGTAAGGGTAAGGTACGTATCCAAATGTCCAACATCAGGCCACCCGTTGGTGTAAAAGGTGGCTTAAAATCTAGTATTCTCACTCCTGACTGGGTCCTCTTCCCACTGACCACACTGTCACCAATATGCCCTCTTCAAGTAAGTCTTTATTAAGATAAAGATTGCAAGTTTGTAGTACTTATTAATAATATATATCTTTTGTATAAAAATCATCTCCAAGCATAATGTCACCTAATGTCTTATAGCATATTTTATAATGCAACACACACACACACACACACACACACACACACACACACGGGTTTTTTTTTTCCCTGATTTTTAATTTTTCTCAGTAGAACATAAGAAAAATCCTTCTTATGTCCTTCAGGAGTGA